>NW_025816951.1:657591-820342 GCF_002878395.1 Capsicum annuum | reverse complement strand
TCCAAATCTCAATAAGCACAAAACCTCTCTATGTCTCTTATTTTTATTGGAGACCCTTTCCTTACACAATTTTCGTCCCTCAATTAGATTACAAATCTTCAAAAAATACTCTTCGTCATAGGATAAGTTCCAAAAACTTCACCCATGGTTGGAGTGCCTTTTTTCCCAAGCACCACGTGGTGTGGAGAAGAACCACCATATTTAAAATTATCACCAGGGTCAAATGGGTAGAGTGTCCATGGACATGGGTTTAGGAAGCACTTCTTTCCCCTAAGATTACCGCCAATACAATTATTTGTACCCTCTATACTTGTGTGATCATCAACAAAGTCAATTAGAGGGTCATTCCCATTCAATCGACCAACAATCTCAATATCACCATTCACTTGAGGTCCTTTAAACACTTCACAACATTTCCAAGTGATGTTCAACACTAGATGGACACAAATCGCTCTTACTAGAAGAGTTAATTTTGTCATCATAAGGATAAACTAGTGTTTCCATGCTTTCAAGTAGTACATTATCATCATGAAGTAAAGAGACATTAGGCTCACTTAAAGATAAACTATCTTTCACACTTAGTTGGCTACTAGCTCCATTTACTAGAGTGCGAGAGTTAGTTTGATTACTTTGAAGTTCATTTGGAGCATGTCCACTCAAAGAAGCTCAGGAACTTGGTGGATTGGATAGGACAAATTTAAGGGAATGTAGGTGATCTATTATTCTATCCATCTTTCTTGAGAGTGAAATTTCCATGCTTTCCATTCTTTAATTTACATCTTGTTTCACACTCATTACAGCCACCATTATAGCTTCCATGGTTACCTTTCCCAATTCCATATTACCTATCAAATAAATACAAAAACAAAAACAAAGACAACAAACAAGTTAAAGTTAAGAGATCAACCTCACAAGCTCTCAAAGTTCACACCTTTGTTTGTCACTCAATTGGCGTTGCAAGCGTTGATTGATTGTTTGTACTCCAATGAGAATGCTTGGTACAAATTGTGGCTTGAGGTCAGAATAAATTCTTGTTTGAAATTGAAAATAAAAAACTAAAAAACAACTAACGTACTTGAATCAAGAAGTTCAACAAAATTAAAAGAGAAAAGCACACAAGAATGGATAAGAAAGAATCGGACTCTAGAACCAATTAATCAACTAACAGATCAATTATTAGTTGTTACTTAGTGTTTAAGAATCAAAATATGAAGTGAAGAATCAATAAAAGAAGTTAGATTGATGGAATCTTGCAAAAAGTGTGTTGAAAAGGGTGATCTGCGCTTGGAATAAGCTGAAGGGGATCGGGAGCAGACCTAGAGCATATGGGGGGGAATTCCCAATGCATAAGATACTGTTATTGACTTAAATTGACCTGATTTAGCAGGTTGGGCGCACATACAAGGCACCTCCAAGTCAGATCAGCCGAAATGCTTGCACAAGGGGCCAAAATGTACTTATTATTGTCTCTTTTTGTCTTCTTCTCTTGGAATATTTTTTAAATCTTCAAAGGTGCTCTTGTACTAACACTTTTGTACACATTTTATTTATCCTTTTGGATCAACCAAATTTTTTTTTTATGAATATTCAACTTGAATATATGATTCATCTCAAGAACACCAAGAACAATTTTGAAAGTCCAAAATGCACAACTTCTTCGTTTTGGCTGGGAATTCCACAAATTTTAACCTTAGGCTCTCATCAAAATAGGAAACACATTACATGCATCATTATCCTTCAAAACATCACCAAAACCACCAGATTTCAAACCCACTTGTATTTCCTTCAACCTTCAAAACCGTAAAAATGGTGGATTTTTCAAACTTTTTCAAATGACACCATCTTTTAACTCTAAGCTTCTTTCAATCATGGAAACACCTTTTCAACTTCTTCAACCTCAAATTTCAACCAAAAATTTGTAGATCTAAGAATCCATTTCTTCAAATTTCAAGACAATAATGGTGGGTTCTTCCAAAAGCACTTCCAAACACATTAATGACCAAGTTCCAATCTAAATATAACTAGATGAAACAAATCTAGTGTAGAAACAGTAAGAAGGATTCAAGAACATAATTTTTTTTTTTGGGGGGGGGGGGGGTTCTTAAAAACATTTTTGACACACTTTTTTTGGGATAACAAACCCAAGGTTGACTTTGTGGGAATGAAATCAAGCTCGGCTCTGATACCAAATGATACACGAACAAAGTATGAAATCAAAAACTAAACTATGATACGAATACGAAAGCCAAAGATAGATAGAAAAGTAATAAGATAGGCACAGTGCAAGGAATTAAAAGCAAATAAAGGAGGTATGAAACCCTAATCTCTTAATCAATTAAACCAAACAAAGCACCTAAATCTTACGTAGACCTTAAGGGAATCAATTCCCAAGAAACCCACATTTCTAAACAAAAGATCAACACAAGCGAATCCACGCTTGTCTCACACTTTCATAAGTGTTCAAGTCATAATTCAACATAAACTACCTACTAAAATGAAAAGAATTCCTATTTATAGTCTAGGATAGATTATTACATCATATGGGACCAAAAGTGATCCATTTAGGAGAGAAAAACACATAGAAGCCCATTAGGTATTTGCTTGAGCATATAGGGCGTACCTGGGGCATATCCCAAGGGTATAGTGATTGTTTTGACCCACTCTAGCAGATATAAAGAGGGTTGGGTGCACCTCTAATGCGGATGGGGTGCATCTCCTCTTTAGGGGGCTTTCTAGCCCCGTTTGGTCTTCCATTTGCCTCTCTAACGTCCCTTGAGTCTCCTTGGTCATCATAATCATCCAATAGATGCCTTTAGATAGCCCCCAAGAAGCCTTCAAGTGTTATTTGACCCATAATCATCCTCTCTAGCAACCCGAAGTCCATTTTTCTTGTATCATCTTGCAAGAATGTGCTTCTTAGTTCAAAAAATATTACCAAAGGTGTATTGACTCCAAGTTTGGACAGCTTTTGTGAATTAGGAATAATATGCATAAGGTCGTTATCAGTCCAAGTTTGATGAATGATATTGTTAAACTCTGGGTATTCCATCCAAAACTTTTTCAGCCTAAAGGGTTTTCTACCATTACCGGAGTAATTATTAAATAAAGTGGCAAGAACCGGGTTATGATCCGAATGAGTTTTTAGAAGGTGAGTAACTTGCACATTAGGCCAAATATCAAGCCAACTATTAGAGATAAAAACTCTATCCAGTCTTTTTAGGATAAGATTTCTAATTTTTTCCTATGATTAGATCAAGTGTATTTACAACCTTTATATCCCAGGTCCATAAGATTACAACAACTAATACAATCCAAAATTTCGTACTTAGAGTTGTGTTCATAGAGTGACCACCATATTTATCATTTTAGATAAGAATATCATTAAAATCACCAGCAACTAAGCAAGGGACAAATATGGAATGCTCTAAATTCTTAAGATTATGCCAAAGAATTTTTCTTTTATCATAATCAGTACTAGAATATATAGTAGAGAAAAACTAGAGTTGAGTATTAGGAAGTACCTTGATCATAGCATGCAGTTCCTGAGCAATCTATTTCTTACGAGTAACATTGACCAAATTCGTATGCCAAAGAAGAAAAATACCACCCAAACAACCCATAGAAGGAACTTCCCAATAATCATCAAAACCAAACTCGTACATATGACCCAGATGATCATATAACTTAGTTTCTAGAAGGGCAACAAAACATGAATTATGAGATTTAAGGAGATCCCTGAAATTCCTTAGAAAGTTCTCATTATTTACTCCCCTAGAAGGACTACAATGAAGAGTTGAAGTCATTATAACTATAAATTTTTCTAAGACTCTATTGTAACACCACGAAAGTACACCCTGGCATCACACGGTGCCTATGGTCCCGAGTGACCACAAGCTAACCCATGAGCTGGTGCCTGCTGTTAGCATTGAATAATATAATCATAAATGCGAAAGAACACTGATAAACCAAAAGCTTTTAAATAATGAAAACTGATAGAATCTATAAATCAAAATTGATAAAATAATCTGACAATGTCAAATGAAGTCTGAATACTGAATAACTGATTGTACTGTCCGAAAGCCTCTAAACTGACTGAGTACAAGTTATGGGACAGGCTCCAACTAACTCTAACTAGCTACTGAACTGAACAGATGAAAATAAATAATCTGTCCTCAAAATATGAGGACTCACCACTGCTACGGCTGATGGTATGAGAAATCTATACGCGATCCGAAAATTAAATGTCTGACCCTATGATATGATACATCATAGCACAAGAAAAGAGTATGCGATCAGTACTTTGAATGTATTGGTATGCTAAATGAGGTAGGTTGGTATGCATGGTTTCATAAACATAATTAATAACTGTCTATATGTATATATGTAGGTATATAACATGTTACATTGAATAGAGTGCATGAAATTTACAAACACTGAGGATACAAAAAGTCCATAAATGCTGAGAGTAGGTAAAATCCAAAAACACTGAGGATACATGACAAAGCACATAACATGTTCTGAATATAATCTGTAAATATTAAAATACTGAAGTCTAATAACTGAATAACTGGTATTTATATGCTATGGTCAAGCAACTAAAATTGAATTACTGAACTGATCACTGGACTGAGACTGTGGGAGGTATCTTTTAACCGATATGCCCCAATAAGGAAGTTTGGGGTCCATCCTATAATCCCAGTTGAAAGGGTGTTAATACCATGCCATGGGTACTAACGCTGGTTGTATGGATCCACTATACTGGTGTACTGTATTATGTCGAAGAAATAAGTGTGTCAAGTCTGAATTGATGGGTAAACCTTGCGAGATAGTCAAGTCTAATCTGACGGATGACTTCTCATATCCTATGCTAGCTACGTAGTTCTGGAGTATAGGGACTGCTACTAACAACTCTGCCTATCTGACGGGGAATCCATCATCCCTGAACTCGCTCGGTGCTAAATCCTACTCCCAACTAAACTGACTCAAAATATTGAACTGTTCTGAGTTTAACTGATTATGATGACTGACTGAACTGATACTGCTCATAACACATTCTGAACTATTCTGAAGATACTGAGACTAAGTAAACAACTAAGTTTTTGGGTATTCATAACCCCCAGGACTAAAAAACGAAATAGTAAACTTATATTGAGGTTTGAGGACATAACATGAAAGCCTTTATCAAATATTCCTTCTTGTAGGTATTTTATAAAACACTTGTAGTTCATAGTTTAATCTAGCCATGGGAATGATATGGAACTTAAAGTAATAGCATGAATTCAACATCTACGACACTAAATCATGATTCAATTCAATGAATAATAACATTAAAACATGCGGGATTTGACAACAACAACAATTTCATTGAAACATGATGTAAAGTCAATATTCATGGAAGTTCATGGAGACTCATAGTTTAAAATCATAATTTAATATCATAAATCTTGAAAAGAGTATAACTTTTGTAATTAAATTTGGTACTTGGACTCCATGGGTAAAAGGAACCCATGGATGAACACTTAACATACCTGGGTTGATGAATCCGTGAGAATTGACGGTGAATTCTTGGGATTTGATCTTGAATTTGAAGGCTAGGGTGTTTGCTCTTGAGAGAATGATCTTCAATTTTGAGAGAAATTGAGTAAATGATGCTTAATTATGTTATTTAGGGGTTAATTTCGTGTTTAGGACTGATTAGGGCTCTAGAAAAATACCAAATTAACCTTGAAAAATTATTAAAATTCGTCACTGAAAAACCAAATTTTTGACCTTAGCGCGATACGGCGCTATCACGATGTGTCACTGGAGATTGACAATTGTGAACTGGGAGCTTGGCGTGACGTGGTACAATCACGGAGCTTCACTGTATGCGGATTTACCCCTTGGCGCGACATGCCATGATCGTGGAGTCATACTGAAAAATGATAATTAGGAAAATGGCTTGTGGCGTGACACAGTGGGATCGTGATTGAACACTGAAAAATGACAATTGCCATTTGGAATGCCTCCGTGATGCGCTGATGTGACAGTTGGCACATATTTTTGCAAAAATAACTCTAACTCTTCACCCGGGTATCGAATTTGGGCAAATTTTATATCGTTGGAAAGTTGACTGAATTTCCTATGCAATGGTAAGCTCTAAACTGGAAATTACTAAGTATTTTAAAATTTTATATAAGAATATGCATATACTGAGAGTTAAATTAAGCTAGGAAAATATGGGGTGTTATAATATCTCCCCCTTGGATAAATTCATCTTTGAATGAGACTGATTAAGCTGAGAAACACTAATAGGCTGAGTTTACACACTGAACATGCATATCTGATGCATGAGTAATGGCTGAATTGATTCGTGAATGCATGACGGTCGTGAAGATAATATGCAATGGTAAAGAATACCAAGTTTATAACTGTAACTGCACATAGAAATAAGTAAATTTAAGGAAGATTGTTACCTTAAGCTGAATCTAAATTTGCAGAGAAGAGGTCAGGGTACTTGGTCCGCAGATCTACTTCTGCTTCCCAAGTGGCTCCCTCAATGGACTGATTCCACCAACGAACTTTGACTAGTAGAACTTCTTTGTTCCTTAGTTATGAACTTGATGATCAAGAATTTTGACTGGGACTTTCTCATAGGAAAGACTGTTCTAAACATCTACACTTTCTAAGTGAACAACCACAGTTGGGTCACCAATACACTTCTTCAACAACGAAACATGGAACACTGGGTGTACTGAAGCTAGATCTAAAGGCAACTTAAGCCTGTGAGGTACCTTTCTAAAACGACTGCGAATCCTGTAGGGACCGACTTATCGGGCACTGAGCTTTCCCTTCTTATCGAACCTTTTTACTCCATTCATAGGAGAGATAATTAGGTAAACAAAATCGCTGACCTCAAACTCGAGATCTTTTCTCCTCACATCTGCATATGATTTCTGTAGGCTCTAGGCTGTCCTACGCCTTTCTCTGATCAACTGAACCTTTTCTAAGGCATCAAATACTATATCTGGCCCTACTATCGTAGCCTCACCTACTTCAAACTAACAATCAGAGATCTGCATCTCCTCCCATAAAGAGCCTCAAACAGAGCCATCAAGATACTAGAATGATAACTATTATTATAAGCAAACTCAACTAAAGGCAAGTAGTTTTCCCAACTCCCTCTAAAATTAGCAATGTATGCTCTCAACATATCTTCTAGAGTCTGAATGGTCATTTCTACTTGACCATCTGTCTGAGGGTGGAAGGCTGTACTGAGGTGGACTTAGGTACGAAGACCCTTTCGGAATGCTTTCCAAAAGTAAGAGGTAAACTGGGTACCTTTATCTGAGATGATAGACACCGGGACTCTGTGTAACCTGAACAACTCTTTAATATAGAGTTTTGCATAGTTCTCGGCTGAATAGGAGGTATGGACTAGAAATAAATGAGATGATTTAGTCATCCTATCTATGATAACCCAAATCGAATCATGTTGCTGACGAGTACGAGGAAAACCTGTCACAAAGTCCATGTTCACTTCTTTCTATTTACATGTAGGAATACTGAACTCCTGCATAGACCCACTAGGCTTCTGGTGTTTAATCTTAACTTGCTAACACGTAGAGCACTTAGCTACAAACTCTGCGATATCCCTCCTCATCCCATTCCACCAATAGATCTCTCGTAAATCGTAGTACATCTTAGTGTCCCCTGGATGAATAGAGAAGCGTGCACCATGCGCTTCTATTAGAATTTGTTGCCTCAAGTCATTTACACCCACCACACATATCCAACCCTGGTAATGCAGCACCCCATCTCCCCCTTGGGAGAAAACCTCCACTTTTTAATCTCTAACTGATTCTTTCAAGTTCACAAGACTGGGATCTCTATCATGCTTGTCCTTCACCTTGGAAACTAGAGATGGTTCTGAGCTATTTTGCACCTACACACTACCCTCTGCTGAATCAACAAAATGAACTCCTAATCGCACAAGCTGATGAACCTATCTAACTAGCTTTTTCTGAGATGATGAGCCCTTTTCACTTACTGAATTTAACGAACAACTAATGGGCTCTAAGAGTCTGCAATACTATTCTGAGATGGTCTGCATAATCCCTTTCACTATAGGAGTAGACAAGAATGTCATTAATGAAGACTATGATGAACATATCCAAATACTGCTTGAACACTTGATTCATCAAGTCCATGAAGGCTACTGGGGCATTCGTATGACCGAAGGACATAAATAGAAATTTGAAGTGACCATACCAGGTTCAAAAAACTATTTTTGGAATGTCACATTCCCTGAATCTTAGCTGATGATAGCTTGATCTGAGGTCTATCTTAGAAAAATAACTGGCACCCTGAAGTTGATCAAACAAGTCATCGATTATAGGAAGTGGATATTTATTCTTGATGGTGACTTTGTTCAACTGATGGCAGTCAGTATACATTCTGAGAGAACTGTCTTTCTTATGCACGAATAGAACTGGTGCACCCCACGGGGAGATGCTGGGCCTGATGAATCCCTTATCTAGGAGATCCTTCAACTGTTCTTTCAATTCTTTAAGTTCGGCTAGAGCCATTCTGTATGGCGGAATAGAGATAGGCTTAGTGTCTGGGAGAAGGTCTATTTCGAAGTCGATTTTTCTTTAGGGAGGAACCCCGGGAATATCTTCAGGAAATACATCTGGAAATTGCCTTACTACTGAAACTGACTTAAGAGTTGGGGTTTCTTAATTGGACAAGATAGTAAATACACCCCTTGGATATCATCTTTCTCGCTCTAAGGTATGAAACAAGTTGACCCCTAAGTGCTGTAGTATTACTCCTTCATTCAAGGACTGTTTCATTTGGAAACTGAAAACAAACAATTCTATTTCTACCGTCAACTGAAGCATAGCATAAGTGGAGCTAATCCATGCCGAGAATGACGTCGAAATCTGCCATCTCTAACTCCATAAGATTTACTGAGGTGACTTTTTGAGATATTATGATCGGACAGTTCCTGTATACTTGCCTGGATACAATGGAAACACCTACTGGGGTAGACATTGAAATGGGCTTTGCTAAGATTTTGGGACTGATTTTGAAATTGACAGCTATATAAGGGGTTACAAAAGAAGGTAAAGCTCCAAGGTCTAGTAAAGCATAAACATATAAGTAAAAAACTTGTAATGTACTAGTAACTATGTCAGAAGAATTTTCCAGATCTTTTTGAGATTGAAGAGCATATAATTTGTTTGGACGCTGACCACTGGTAGCACTGGAAGCGACACCCTGTTGATTTGGGTGACCGACTGGAACTGATGACTGATGGGACTAACCCTATTGGCATAAATCCTTACCTTTCTGAGCAACCACCCGACACTCCCAAATCTAATGGTCTGGCTTGTCATACCCAAAGCATACATCACTGTCTGCTCTACACTCACCCTAATGGTTTCTACAACATTTATGACATATAGGATTCGTACGATTATTGTTCACATTGCCTTAGGACTTTAGACCCTGGTGACATATCCTTATTTTTATTTCTGAATTTGGGCACTGGGACACTAAGGAGATCAAAAATGAGAAAACAAAAGCACCTTGATGATTTAATTGGTCAAGTAACACAACTGAAGAATGAAAATAGTAACATCCTCAACAACATCAATGTCACAACACAACAATATGCTAATGTTGAGGCAGAAAATTCTGTATTAAGAGCACAAATGATTAAGTTAACTCAAAGACTGCAATCTCTTAATGAAATCCTTAATTATGTCAACAACAACACAATAATAACGTTAATAATAATGACGACGATCTACTATTTTTTGAATTCGTAGAAGAAGAAGAAGAGTGGAAAAAAAGTCTTGCAGGTTTAACAATTTCACAAAAATAGTTTTGGAATTATGTAGATCAACAATCCAATTAGATAGGTAATAACTTTTTGTGAAAAGTAATCTCATACTTAAAATAAGAAATAATTATAATTGTAGATTGGTTATATTAATATGTAAGATTCTCATTCAATCAACAAAATAAGAAGAGAAAGAGGAAAAACAAAGACACCATTAATGGAGAAGAAGAAGAAGAAGGAAGAAGAAGAACAAAAGAAAAAGATGAAAAATGAAGAAAAATATACTTAAATACAAAATTAAAAAATGGGTCCTTTTTATTACACATGACACATTTTAATTTGGTGGCTCAATAATTTTTTTCCATTCACGCGCTTCATGTCCGTGTCTACACACAGAGTAAAAAATTTGATCAAAATGTTGTATTTACAATAATTTAGGTAAGATTCGTGGGGTAATAGATCAGAAGTATAGTTTAGGTGTCTTTTTGAAAAAGTCGGACAAGTTCGGGGGTACTTTATATATTTTCTCTTTAAAAAAATTAGATTAAAAATTTTTCTTTTATCCTTGATGAAATGATTCACAACCACATTTCAAAATTGTTTTAACTTATAAATTTCAAAAATCTCTCACATTTTTAAATATCGTGTCAAGCCAAAGAGAGTCATGAGAAAAATAAAGTAGTTTAGTTTACTTGATATAATTTTTTTACAATAACTATGATCTATTACCATACCAACAAACAGTACTGTACACCTAAGTAAGTATCCACCTCCTGAACTAATTCTAAGTTATTAGACCTCAGGAATAACAACTAATTACAGAGCCTCTGTATCAACTGACTATTCGTCCTATCACTTTTGTATGCCTGAATAGTTCTATCCTTTTCCCAATTACAAATTGAACCTGCTGAACTATAAAACTAGTATTAATAGAACTATTTCTGAATACTCTATAATTCTTGTCCATTCAAATGTAATAAACCATATCTTCATACACTATTGTAATAAGAACTTCTTGAATTTGCTCAATTTCCTAGACTTCAACCCCATATTAGTTTTTGAGATTCCTTGCTTCTAAATTGCCACCCAAATGTTGGCCTCCTGTATAATCACTAAACTTTTTAATAATGGCAAACTAATAAAATAAACATGCAGGACCAAATTTGAAAGATGATCAAATCCGGAAGATCTTAAGATGAAATGCAATCTGTGAAGATCATAGATATATATGGAAAAAATCAAGTCAAAGCATAAACAAGATTGAAGGATCTCAAAATATGGATCCATAAGATACTTATAAAAAGAGAAAATCACGGAGAATAGTCAAAGAAGAGAATCGACATCAAGGCAAGATGACAGGATGGCCAAATAAGGAAAAATCATATGAATTACATGGACATATCTGATATAGACATGTATGTATATGACTCCTCACTACAACGAAGAAAATTATATATCATAATGCACAAACATATCTAATATGGACGCACTAATGATAAGAGCCCTTAATCAAGGAATTCAATCGAATCTTTGATTGAAAGAAATCCCTTGTTTTTTCTCTTTTAGAGCAACGAAGTAGAAGATGATGAATACTATATAAAGACACTGAAGACAGAAGAAAAATCACACCACTTCATAGGAAACTATTCCTTTGTCTTATCTTTAGTCTTCATAAAGCTTTGTAATTCTCAGTTTATAATAGTTACAAAAAAAAGATTGAGTCAGTTTGTTAGTTTTACCAGTTAAGGTTGTGTCACAAGATCTAGATAACAGATTAAGATTCAAAATTTATTCAACCATGATATAACTCCTTCTTAATGTTACACTCTTAAAGAAAATCCTTGAAACCCAAGAGGACTGAAATAGGTACCACACTGGTGATCCAAACTAGTATAAAATTTTGTATTCTTTCTTACTCTTTTGTTTACACTTTTGGCTTAATTCTATTTTATTAAGTATACTAACTTGTATGTGAGTTGACCGATAAGGCTAATCAATCGACTCAAAAAAGATTTTAATTCACCCCTTCTTGAATTTCAATTGGTATTAGAGCAGGTTTCACCATTAAATATTGATTAACCACACATGAGTAAATATCAAATGGCCATCTATCAAGTTCTAGAGCACTTTTTCAAGATGGACACTCCTAAAAAAGGCTACTATACTTCAATGGATAACACTACTCGTATTGAAAGAACATAATCAAAATCTTTGTGCAATCAAATGACTTCTAAGCTGGGGTAGTCATCAAGAAGGGACCAAAACCTATACCAGGACTCAAGCATAAACAGAAGGAAAATAAATCAAGTAGCAAGGACTTGTACGATTTTAAAAACTTTGGAATCACTAAAGAGCAACAAGAGATAATAGAAACTCACTCTAGAGCCATAAGTTTGCTTTATTGTGCAAATATTTGATCATAATACGACAAGATATCAACTTGAGAGACAACCAAAGAAATATGGGACAAACTGAAAGTAACCTATGATGGTACTGCCAAGGTAAAGGAAGAAAGGATTAGTGCTCTGTTTAATGAATACGAGCTCTTCAAGATGGAAGAAAATGACGGTGTGGAGTCAATGTTCGTACATTTCAATAAAATTGTCTGTGAGCTAAAATCTTTAGGGATGGTTTACTCAAATAGTCTTCAGGTCAAAAGTTGATGAAAAGTCTTCCTAAAGCATGGGAAACCAAGGCAACCACTCTAGAAGATAGAGATCTCCATAACATGACATATTATGAACTGCAAGGTAATCTTTTTTCCTATGAACAAAACCATATAAATAGGTATAACAAAACGGAGAAGAAAAAACCTGTCGCCTTCAATATTGTAAGCCCAGGAGTAGATGAGAACATAGATGAAGATAACAAAGAAGGAATGGCTCTTATGAATCAAGGGGTCAGAAAAATTCTAAGACAAAGGAAACAGATGCCCCAAGGGTTCAAAAATAATGAGTTTGCAAGAAATGATAATCGTTGTTATCATTATGGAAAAATTGGACATATAAAACAAAATTATCCTGAATTGAGAAAATAGTCATCTAAGGAAAACCAAAAATTGGAGCCTAGAATAATAAGAATGAAACTAAATAGAACACAAAACCAACGAACATATACTTTATGGCAATGGATGAATCTAGTGAGGTAAGACCCTTTAATTATCAAGACTGTAATCTTCTTCAAACAAATATTGATATGATTACTGATGAACTTCAAAAGATTCATGATGAGTGCAAAAAAATTGCTCAAGAAATTTTTTTTGGCAAACTTCTTTAAAAGAAAGATTGAAGAAGAAAGGAGGAACTAGCAAATTCAGCTTGAAGGAAGACAGATAGAAATAGACATGCTTCAAGAGGAACTTGATGATGTAAAAATGCAATTAAATAACATTAGAAAATCATCCAGTCATAGTTTCGTCAGATAAAAATTTTTCAAAGCTAAATCAACTTCTTCATCAGCTTCTTTTAGTTTTGCTAAAACCTCTTTCTTTTTTCATAAACCTGTTTGCTACACCTATGAAAAAAAGGTGCAAGAATCACATAATTGAAGACAATAGTCTAAAGGTATGTGAGTTTAATGGCCCAAAGGAAACATATCTAACCCTCAAGGATCTAAGACCACTTGAGTACCTAAACAAATTAAATCTTTTATTTTATAGGAATATGTTCACAAAAAAATATAGGAAAGAGATGTCGGTAATAAAGAGCAAATGTTCTGGACACATGACCGAAAAGAATTTTTTTGTTCTCTAAGGAAATTTTAAGAGGGATTAGTCAGATTTGGCGATAATGCCAATGGAGAATTCATAGGAGTCGGCTCTGTGAAGTTTATTCCCTCCTGCGAGCTCATTAAAGTTTATATCATGGATGGACTCAAACACAATCTATTGAGCGTCAGTTAGCTGTTGATGTGGGATTTGGTGTATTCTTCAAAGATAAAAATTTCTCCATCTAGCATGGAAAAAGTAAAATCACCCTTATTGGTGATTGTGTCAATAATATTTATGTTATGAATAATCTTGATTTTGATACTCTAACATATCTCACTGCTCAAAACAGTGACACCTGGTTGTGGCATAGAAAACTTGGGCATGCCAGCATGCATGCCATTGAAAAGATTTGAAGGGTTGATTTGGTGAACTATCTACCAAATCTAAAGTTTGAAAGGATCACATCTGTGATATTTGCCAACTTGGTAAGCAGGCTCGAATATCTTTCAAAGTTAAAGACATTGCCAGTACTTCCAAACTCCTTCAAACAATTCACATGGATCGTTTGGCCCCACCAAACCGCCAATATTGGTGGAGAAAGATATGCATTTGTTATAGTTGATGATTATTCTCACTTTACCTGGGTAATATTTCTTGCCCATAAGCATGAAACATTTACTAATTTTAAGATATTTTATAGAAAAGTACAAAGAGAAGTAGGGTATTTCATCACTTATGTTCATAGCGATCATAGAGTAGAATTAAAAAAAAAAGCTTTTGAGAATTATTGTGCTCAAAATGGTTATTCTCAGAACTTCTCTTCTCCTTGATCCCTTTAATAAAATGGCATGGTTGAATAAAAAAATAGATCCCTCCAAGAGATTACAAAAACCATGCTACTCAAACATAACTTACCTGGTCACTTCTTATTCTCAACAAATGTCTTATCAAATCGATTCTTAAGAAGACACCCTACAAATTGTGGAGAGGAAAGAAGCCTAACATCAAATACTTTCATATTTTTGGATGAAAATGCTTCATCCACAACAATGTTAAGAATAACTTGGAATAGTTTGATCCATCAAGGGACGAGGGTATTTTTCTTGGTTACCCTCCCACTATCCCTACCTATAGAGATTATAATAAACGAACATTGTGTGTTAAAGAATATATACATATAATATCTGATGAATCTAATTCCATTAATATGAGCTTGAATATTAATGAGAAACAGGTAAATGACTTTTAGTATAAAGTTTCTCCTAAGACAACACATGAGCCAGTTGACTTTGAGTCGATTACTGTTCAATCAAAGTCAGCTCCTATTATTGAATCATTAAAAAAAATGTTTCAATGGAATGGAGACATATTGAACATTCTCCAAATGAATTTATCATTTAAAATTCAAATAACCAGATGCAGACAAGATCTTCCCTAAGTAAATAAGCATCACTAACGAACCTAAAAAGGCTGATGAGGCTTTCAAAGGCTAATCATAGGTTAAAGCCATGAGAGAAAAGTTGGATAAGTTTGAATGAAATCAAGTCTGAAATCTGGTTGAAAGATCAAAAAATTGCTCAATGGGTCTTTAGAAATAAAGTGAATAGAAAAGGTAAGATCATCAGAAATATGACCAGATTAGTAGCTCAAGGATACTTCCAATAGGAAGGTATTGACTACGATGAAACCTTTACTCCTTTAGCAATGTTGGAATCAATTCAGATTCTTTTAGTATTTATTTCTTTAAACATTTTAGGTTATATCAAATGGTTGTTAAAAGTGCTTTTCTAAATGGTTTTATTAATGATGAAGTCTATGTTAAACAGCCTCCTGATTTTAAGATCCATCATATCCAAATCATGTTTTTAAACTATCAAAAGCACTCTATGGTCTTAAATAAGCTCCAAAATCTTGGTATGAGAGATTGAGTAATTTTTTGTTAAATAATAACTTTCAGAGAGAAAAAATCAATGTACTCTTTTTTAGTCAAAATTTGAACTCAAGCTTGCTTATGTACAAATCTACGTGGATGATATTATTTTTGGTCGTCCTAACACTTCCTTGTGCGAGAATTTTTCAAATTTTATGAAATGAGAATATTAAATGTGTCTCATGGGGAAACTCACACTCTTCTTAGAACCACAAATCAAGTAAACTACCAAAGGGACCATCAGCCAAACAAATTCACAAAGGAGTAGATTAAAATAATTGGGATGAAAAATTGAAAAGCTTTTGGAACTCCTATGAGCCCTTCAACAAATCTTGACTCAAATACATCTGGAAAAGATGTTTATGAAAAGACATATAGAGGAATGATTGGGTCTCTACTGTACTTGACCGCGAGTCAACTAAACATTATGTTTAGTTATAACGCCCAAGATAACCTTCACTCAAAATATTATATGGTCGCTGTCAAATATAGTAACCCAACAAAGCTTGGGGTCTAATTCCAAGGAAATACGTAGAATTGTGGCTCTCAGATATTGTAATCAATGGGCAAAAACTGGAAAAGTTAATGGGGGAATTTGAGTAGCAATATCGAATAAGTAGCTAATATCAACTTCGACTGTAATCAATCGTAGGTGAATACTAGGATTGTGTTTCTTTGTCTTCTTAACTCCGTAGGCTTATCATGATTTGTTGAGCCAACCTAATTCTTTGTAGGTAGAATCTGATAAGTTATGTACCACCAACAGTCTTTTGGATGAGTTGATGGATTTTACGCTTTACCTTTTTAGTCTCAGAATGTTGCCTTACTAACCCTTATCTTGATCCCTATTAATTATTACCTTTTGAGTCTCTAGTTATTAGATGACAGCTAACCATCTTACGTAGATAATACCTAGTAACATGGATCTATAGTTAAACTTTAAATTACTGTTGTAATTATCTTTTCCTTGTTATCACTCCTCTTTTGGAGTAAGTAGCAATAATCTAGGCGGTCTCCAAATGTTTGCAACCTCTAAGATATTTATTAAAGTGAATATAATACAATGCAGGCATGGGTATCGGTTCAAAACAACAATAGCACTTTTCTTACTTCGTCAATCCACCAGGGTTTCCAAAACCCTAGCTAAGGGATTTTTTAGCCACTCATACTTGTGAAGTAATCAACAACATTCAGGATTGAAACCAAAAGATGAAATCACAATAATCACAAGTAAAACCCCAAAACTTTAACTGAATTATTCAATTGAAATCAATACAAGAGAATTCCAAGACAAAAATCAAATCTCAAGATCAAAATATATTTGTAAGTATCAAAGGTGCGTAAACTCAACTAAGAAACACATAAGGGTCATTTATAGTACATGAGGAAAACCTAAAATCAAAGCCCGAATGAAAAAGGACAAAAAAAGGGTCGGTGGCGACTTATGTGTGACCACATGCGGCGTGGCCTTGGGCACATGTACACGTCTATAAGTGCCAGAAAAAAATCATACAACTTCTGCTCTCAGGATTTTGGACTTTTGGCACTTACCTTACCCATATACGACCCATATGTGCTACATGGGGTTCACATATTGACATAGGTAAGTGCTGGAAGTTCTTTCTCAGCTCTTTCACTCTCTAGATCTTCTATTTTGGTACTTACCTTAGTATTATACAGAACACATACATGACATATGGTCTATATGTAGACATAGGTAAGTGCAGTCCTTTTAATACCTGCAACCAAGCTTCAAATCTTCAACTTCCATCACATGCTTTGGTTACGTACATCCTGAAAGTGTCATGAGTACTCAAAATTGTTCAAGTAAGTAGCCAAAAACTCCATTTTCATATTTTTCACCAACTTAGCATCCAAAACCCAGTTTTCTGCCAAACATACCCAATATACATTATATCTAACAAAACAACCTATGAAACTTTCATATTTTCATAGTATAACACATCAACACCCTCAACTTAGAATGTTTGCATGTCCTCAGTCAACACAACACAATAAAACAAAACACAATGCTTAACTAGGCAAATCTAAGCTATTTAAGGTAGCCAGTCAACACTTTAAACTAAAATCACAACACCGCCTCCTATCTTAACTTTTTAAAACCAACTATGTATAGACATAAAGCATAACAATGTGAAACAATGGGATCAAAGCATGGCATTACATTAGCAATAGGCAACCATGCATATATAGAAAAGTTACACTACCCCAAACAAGTAAGTAACTAGCAACATGACTCATGTGCCCTCATAACAAAGAAGTCCCACTCACTCATATGGAATAATGCATGTCAATGCAGGAACAATCAACAGACACTCACAGTCAAAAGAGAAGTTCCAATCAATGTACATCAAATACCATAAGGTTGCCCTTATTTTCTTTACCTTAGCATTTAAACAGTCAAGTTAGGATCACTATAGGACTTTATTTAGCTTGTAATATAGGCTTGGGGGACTGGTCTGGTACATATGGATATAAAGTGACTAGGACTCCTTGGCACTACACTTTGCGGTCTCACTTAGTATTCAATTTTCTTTTTATTCCACCCTTATTTCTCCCCTTTTTATTCTTTATTGCACATTCAGGTTGAGTCTGGTCTTTTATTCTTTCTTTTTCACTTTTTCACAATTTTTCTTTTTTTTCTTTTTTTCTTTTCTTTTGCTTCCACACCCAACCTTACTAACTTTTTATCTTATTCTACCGTTCTACATACCTACTTTACATCACACACCCCTTTGATAGAAACCTTCAACTTAGGTGATTTTCCTGAGTGGAGGTGCACAATGCCTAAGGAGGAATGAGCCAAAATAGGTTGTTGCAACACAAATGGGAAGGTAAATAGTGAAACAAGAAAATTAGGCTATAAGGGATACTATTTCTCATTGGGAAGGTAACTTAGGCTAAAAGTGGACTAAAATAAAAAACAACCTATGATCCTTTCCTAACCGACTATCCTACAACCTAGTTAATACTAACCAAACAAGTTCTGAATTCAACACACAAGAGGAACTAAGTATAACATCACACACATATGGCATAAAGTAAGTATTACAAGATACTACTTATCTGGTTTATGCAAATGTTAGCAACTGATTATCATGTCCCTCATCCTAGTGCCATAACAAGATCCACAATGTCCACACATATATACATTCACACAGTTCTTAAACTAAATTTTGGAGGGGTATAGTTTTTCTCAAAGATATTATTTTTCTCAAAAATCCATCAAAAACATAGCACAAATTTTAAACTAGACATGCTGATTCTACAACCATACCACGATCGATAAAAAAGAATGCATGACAACAAAAATCCACAACGGCTATGGTATATCTCACTCCAAACTAAAAACTATACGCTATACACAATGCACTAAAATAATATAAAACAAAGGGAATGAGGACATACCTGAGATACACTAAGCGTCCGTCCCATGGACATCCCTAGATGGGGACATATCTACTGACAGAGGTGGTGGTGATGGAGGTGCACTACTAGAAGAAACACTCACTGCTATCTCTGCAGTCTCTGCTTCTCAATAACTGCAGAATCCAACAAGTCATGTCTGACCTTTTTCAAGTCCTAGTCATATGTCATATTGGGATCCTGCAGGTCTCTCATGTGTCCTCTTTTGGCCCTAACTACCGGGACCTCTTCGTCATCATTCGCGAGGAAATTAAAATATCTAGGTACGCGTGGAGGTGATATTTGGACCACTAGGGTTATGACTGAAGGAGTGGCTTCCATATGGCTCTATGTGATAGAGCGTACCTCTGCTCGCAATATATCCATCTCCTTCCTCATATGGCCTAGATTTGATGTCTGTAATTCTGTAAATCTGGCTGTAACATATATCTCAAGAGTATGAAGATGTGCTTATAAATTAACACTTAGCTCAGACATAGCAGCTCTCTGTGCAGCCTCCCATCTAGCTTCTGCCATCTCAATTCAAGTCCCAACCCTGATCGGATTTGTCCATATAGAGTAGTCATCTCGATCCTAACAACCCATAATGAAACATAAGTGGCCCTCTGTTTGTCCACTAAGCATTACAAAAACTCTCAAGATACCATAATTATAATTGTAGTAGGATTTGTAGTGGATGGGTGAGTGGGCTTTAAAGATATGACAACTAGCTCTGAGGTCGAAGCCAGGGCTGATGAAGAAGTGTCAGGTCCCCTCGCCCTGAGTATTCAAATATGGGACCTCTCTTTGCTCCCTTATCATAAGATCAACTCTAACTCCCACATCACCTCCATGTAAATAACTAGAATCTATGGAAATTTGTAAGACCCTGCCAAATCCTAAGCTTAACTCAGACCTTTAAAGCTTGTTAAGGGGTCCTAGAATTAGAAAATTTCAGCTAAATGTTAATACTTAGTGTTATTTTAGCCTTCATAAGTTGGCGATCCTTTTTCACAACCCTCATGACCTTAAAGTAATGATTTTTAGGTTGAATCATGATCAGGAATATCAGTAGGTGTTCTCGAACAAGTTTTAGATTTTTCAAACTTTATTTGAAACACATTTGAAAGCTCAAACCTATGGATCAACATGATCTCAAAGTGCCACGTCACCCATCGCGTCGATGAGTATTTTCCCCAACTCTTAGTGCAAATTCTAGTGAACCAATGCGGACTCAATATGGCGCATTTGCTATAGCGTCAACGCCAATGACGCAATACATCGGTTTGTACGTTGCTAATTCAGTTTTCAGTAATTAAAATCTACATTTCTCAGGGGTATTTGGGTCTTTTACCCATAGTTATCAGCCCCAAAATACAAAATTAAGCCCCTCTAGAGGAAAAAATCATTCACTATTAAGAAATTACTCAAGAAAAAAAATCCTAGGAGATCAAATTTAAAACTCAAGGCTTAAGATTTCTTCATCTTTTTTCAAGAATTTAGCAACCAAGGTATGTCAAGTGTTCATCCAAGGGTCTCTTCCACCCTTGGAGTTTAAGAAACTACTATTAAAACCTCAAGTGTATTGATTTCGTGACTTTTATGTTGGGTTAGATTATATTCATGATTAAATAATTAATTGGATTTCTAATCTATGTTTGTTACAAGTTTCATGTAGAGTTATTTGATATATGTATAGAATCATGTGAATCCATGCTAAACCCTTGAAATTGTAAATAGGGATTTGAATTATGATGCCTATGTGATGTTCAGTCTCATGTGCATAGATTATCTTCTCCAAGTGTTTGATAAATTGCTCATGAGAACAAAGACAAAGGGAAAACAATCATGTCATGTTAGCTCATGTGCAAGTTATATCATACAAGTATTTGATGGAATGTCACTATGAATGAGTTATAACCAGGAGCATATGGTTATGCCTTTTAAGTTTATGCTATGATTTATTTTTCATGATATCGAGTCCTAGGGGTATTTAAAACCTAATAATTTAGCTGTTTACCTAGAGACAGTGTCAGTTATAGAATAATCTCAGTCACACAATTAGTAGTTCTCTCAGATAGTTACAGAACTAAAAAAACTTACTAGATTCAATATCAGTCCAGTACAGTTCAGTATTCAGTTAAGACCTTAGTAAATTCAGTCAATTAATAGAATTCAGTAGTATTCATCAGTCAATGAAACTCATTAAACTTAGTTTTGTTCAGTTAGACAGTATAATCAGTAACATTTCAGTCAAGCCTAGTATGAACTAGGAAACAGTTCAGTGTCTATTCAGTTGGGAGTATGATTCAGCATTAAGTGAACCCAAGGATGGAGGTATTCTTTCCAGTAGAGGTTTTGACCCTTAGTAGAAATACCTGCATTATAGAACTACGTAGCCAGCATAGGTTGAGATATCTTCCTGCCAGACTAGGGTTGATATATATTATACGAGTTTTCTTGCCAGTGAGGGTTGACAAAAGAGCTTTCTGTCAGAGAGGGTTAACTCACAGTTGTCTTTACCCATGACATGGTACTGACACCCTTCCAACTGGGATTACAGGTTGGACCCCAATCTATTCAGAAAGAGGCATGTCAGTTAGATGATTACCTTTCATAGTTTCAGTTTTAGTCTTTAGAATAGAACTCAGTTCAGTTCTACAGAAATCAGGACTGCCAAACATAGTCACTCAGTTCAATATGGAACTTAGAATAGCTCCATAGAATCAAGATTGTCAGATAAAGTCACCCAGTTAACAGTAATACAGTATCAGTAAACTCAGATATCAGTAAATTAAAAATTCAGAACTCAGTATCTGGTGTTATCATGACCTTAGTTACAAAATTTATGTATTCATGCATGTACTTTCATTCAGTTATACTCATGTTATTTAGTTAGTATTGTTCATGCATATGAACGCATGCATCTCAGCCTACCTCACTTAGCATACCAGTACATTCAAAGTACTGACGCATACCTTTCTTTTGCACTATGATGTCTTATATCATAGGTTTAGATGCACGGGCTCCCGATATACTTAGCAGCCTAATCCATCAGCAACAGACTAGCGGTGAGTCTTCATAGTTTAAGGATATGATTATTACTTCAATATCTCAGTTTATCAATTTTTAGTAGTCGAGGTTAGTTGGGGGTTTGTCCTATCAATCCCTTATTAAGACTGTAGAGGCTTATAGACTAGAGTATTTCAGAAAGATGTATCAGTATTCAATTTTCAGTACTCAGCATTTATTTACAATTTTGAATCTTATGGCAAGTTTCCACCTAATTTCCACATAATATAGTATTATTATTCAGTTATACAACAGGTACTTGTCATGAGTTAACTTGTGTTCCTATGGGAATATGAGCAGCGTGTAGCATCCAGGTATAGACTCGGGGAATTACAAAATTGATGGACCCTCATTCTGGGCCTGAGGTATAATGGTAGGTTGACTAGATCTCCTAGGAAGGGTCGAGCAGGCCTGATCCTTCATTCGTTTAATCTGTGTAGTGACTGTACAAATACTCTCTCATCAACTCCCGATATCTCTGGTACACCAACCTAATCTTACTATCTCTAAACCAGGCAGGGGAATGGGAAATTCATCACCTTCATGAAAGATCTAACATGAATCTCACCTCAGAAGATGGTTGCAAAGTTAATAGCATAAACAACCATCAAACTATCAATCAGGTTTGCTTCTTCCAGAGTCAACACATTATCTGAAGCAGTAGGGAATAGTAAATATTGGATGAGCAACCACTAGAACTTGGCAGCAAAACTCAATGAACCCTTCTTTATCATATCATTTACCTTGAGCTGGTACCTGCTGCAAGCACTGAACAAGCTAACCCATAAGCTGGTACCTGCTGCAAGCACTGAACAAAACTAATAATAAAGGATACATATATGGAGAAAACAAAGCTGTATACGCCATAAGTTTTAAACACTTAAAATATCTCTGAAATAATAAGTCCAGAAACAATACTATAAAGACTATTAATAACATCTGATAACTAACTATCTGAAATATGTCTGAAAGCCTCTAACTGACTGACTGTGGAGTTGATGGGACATGTCCCCAACTAACTTCGACTGACTATTGGACTGATATACTGAAATAAATATAATTGGTACTCGAAGTATGAGTACTCACCACTATTACTGCTACTGATGTGCTGATTGTCTAGAGGCGGTTGGGAACCTGAGCGTCCGAACCTATGATGTAAGACATCATAGAATAAGATATGAGTATGCGGTCAGTACCTTGAATGTACTGGTATACTAGATGAGGTTAGGATGATATGCATGGGCTCATATGCATGAATAATAACTGACTAAACATCATAGCATAAGATAACTGATTAATAACATACATGAAAACTGAAAATCTTAGAATGTATAACCAAGCATATGACATGATATTGAAATAGTCTGTAAAACTGAAAGCACTGAAATCTGGTGATTGAACAACTGATAACTGTATGCTATGGTCAATACAATCCTGAACTGAATTACACTGAAGACTAAACTGAAACTGCAGGAGCTAGTTATAGCTGACATGCCCCAATATATTATCAGGATCCAACCTGTAACCTCAGTTGGAAGGGCGCTAGTGCCGTGCCACAGGTACTAACACCAGATGTGTGGATCCACTATATGATGTCCCAAAGGACGAGGGTGTTATGCCTAACTGATAGGGGACCCTCCAAAGTCTATGGTGGCACTATAGGTATGGAACCTAGGGACCGCTTATAAGCCTCATGCCTAATTGATGGGGGAGACACCATCCCTGTGTTCACTCGATACTAAGTGTTAGTCCCAAATGAAGACACTGATTGTTGAACTGAACTAAACATGACTGACCCAACAACTGATCATACTAACTAATTTGAGGATAATGGTTATGGTTTACATGAGATCGTTCTACAAATACTAAAACTATGTAAATTGCTAAATTTCCAGGTATTCACACCCCTCAGGACTCAATAATAATACCAGTAAAAACATATTAAAGCTTTGAAAGTACAATAAGTAATCATGGTTCAAAATCCAACCATTTAGGCATTTCCTCAAACACTTGAAATTCATGGGATAATAACATAAAATCAATACTAAAATCATGGGTTAAGGATTTAACATGCAATTATCACCCTTCAAAAATGTCAAGAACTAATTCCAATGAAAACACATGAAAACATGATATAAAAATCAAAATTCATGGGAGTTCATGGATAAAATTCACACTAACATGTAAAGATCAAATTTTTAAACTTGAAAATAGATTCTTGGACTCCATAGGTGAAAAAGACCCAAGGATGAACATATAGCATACCTTAATTGAAGAATTTGCAAAAGTTCTTAGTGTTTTTTTTGAAATTTGAGCTTGAATCTTGAAAGGACTAGGGTTTGTTCTTGAGAAGGACTGGTTTTCTTTTTAGAGATTTTGTGTAAAAAATTACTAGATGTGCTTTTTGGGGCTTTAAATCCCATGTTTTTATGAATTAGAGCCATGGGAAAAGACTAGAAAGCCCCTGGAAAATGTAAATTCGTAATTAGAACTCCGTTTGAGCCCTCACCGCGATGTTCCAAGGTCTCCATCTCTATTCTACAGTGACGTGCCTTAATCGCGGTGACTTACTATTTTAGAAATCTAAACATGGGCCAAACCTCATCTAAAAAATCCAAATTTACTCGAGACATGCTACTTACACCCTTGAACATAAATTAACTTAGAAACCATCATCTCGGGGTCTAGAAGTCCACTTTAAAAATCATCAAAGTTAAGAGGCCAAAAAATAAAACTAAGTCTCCAACACTTAAGCTAAATTTTTAGGTGCTAAGCCTCTTATGCAAGCACTATGGGTTGAACTGAGCTAAGGCTTATACGGGTATTACACCACTTTAACTCTCTCTCATCTTTGCTCAGCCTCCCTCATAATGCAGCTATCACGTGCGACTCTCAGTTTGTAGTCACACTCAGCTGTGGATGCGGGAGTGATATAGTCTGGATGAAAAATAACCCAATGAATAGTCTCTGCTAAAAGATCAACCTTGACCCCTCTCACAAGGGTCTGCTCAAGTTCTGGCTGCTCTATATGTCTCTCAAGCCTTAAAATCTGTGCATTAAAAGAACTACTGTGGCACCATATTATGCTTAAAACTCTCATACCACAACTGGGCTATAAGAATCGTGTAGTCTAGTCACTCACTCTAATTGATGACGATCAAAGGAAGCCCACAAATGTTGTTCTCTACTTAACCTAAATCGATTAATATGTGTTCCTAAAAAATAAGCCTCTTGGGCCTATCGGTCTCTGAGATATGATTTTCTATATCATATATCATCAAATTTTCCACATCAAGAGGTGCCTCTAAGGCATGTGTGGGTGTCAAACTTTTCCCCTACTGTACTGGTGCCTCCTCATTTGGAATAGTCACCTTATGGGAATCCTGTTCTATAACCTCCTCAGACTGGGGTACATTTGGATATTTTACATAAACTACAATACCCTTCTCATACTAGGGTACCATTGATGAGTCCTCTTATTCTACAGCCTTAGATCAATCTTGGGACCCCTTCTCAGACTGGGGGTCCTAAGCTATACCCTATAGAATTAGCTCTAAATCTATCTCATCGTCATCATCATCATTATCTAGTGAAGGAGAATATAGAGATGATATTCGTGCTGACTTCATCCTTGGTCGGGCTACATGTGCATGTGCAGTCTGAACATTTTGAACAACCTTAGTTTGAGACCTATGCTGAGTAAAGGCTTACCATCTTCCCCACTGTGATTGCTTAGGCAATGGTTATCCCATAGTGCCCAATATAATAGTCTCATCTACTTGGTGCATCTGTCCTGTAGTCACTCTGTGTGTTACACTACCTGGAAACTCTCTAAGTCATGCAATTGGGTACCTCTCCATTGAACCACTAGGCTCGAGGGAGTCATCACGTCTCCTTGCTGTACTAGCCTTCGTTTACTTAATAGCTTTTGGTTCCATGTGTACCTGTAAAACTAGTCGTTAGTTTCTTTAGAAAATGAGGGATTGCAAAAGTTGAAGAAAAACTCAAAATTTTAAAAGTTTAAAAGTTTCCTCAATTTCACACCCTTATAACTTATTTGAAGTCCTAACAAATCCAATGTGTACTCATATATCAAGAATTATGATTTTCAATTCAAATTAACATGCTCAACCTTTGGTATTACTCTACTTGTTCAAGTTCAACTTCCATTTAGGGCCTAACCTTAAAATTTAATTCAAAACAAAGTCCTACATTAAGATTATAGGCTACTTCAAGGCTCCTACATACAAGCATGATCGATTCTATATATTGTACTTGAAAATAAACATATCAACTTGTTTATTCAATAATTAAATCAATATATAACCATTAGAAGTCGAGAAAGTTACCTCTTTTATGATAATCCGAAAGTGAACAAGGAAGAAATCGAGCAAAACCCAAATTTGAACTTGTTTTTAGTGTGTTAGGACAAGTTGGTACATCAAATAAGTTTCAATTATCCATTTTTTAAGTGTGGGATTAGTTCATGATTTGAGAGGACAGTTTGGATTTAAAGAGAAAATTAAGATTTTGAGGATTTGAATGAGTTAGAATGAGGCAAAATGTGTTTAAATAGTGACGATCAGGGGGAATTAGGTCTTAATTAAGTATTAAAGGGACTAAAATTTTAATTAAAATATGGTCCCACATACCCTACCTGTGGCACCCCTATGCGGCCAGCCATGGGGCGCATGTGCCCCATGCGGTCCGCATGTGCAAGGTGCATATAGGTTTAAATTTTTGTCCTGATTTCCTGTATTTTGGACTTGGCATTTTGATGTTTTCCCAGCTACTTATGGTTCGTAACTTGAATTATGATTCAAAAGTATAATTATGTGCCAAAGTCTACAACTTTTCATTCTTATCCTCAAAATTTCAATTTTCTTTCAATTATTGCTTACCTTAATTGGACCATATTGGACTTGTGACCTTGATGGGTTGGTCACATAGTCCCCTTACCTAGAAATTTATTCATGTTGCAATCTTACCTTATTATGGGTAAGTCCATAAGCTATAAACCTACAAAAGAAAAACAAGCAAAAAGTGAACACTAAAATAGTGATTTGCCTCCCACCCAACGCTTGATTAACCTCATGGCACGACGTGGATATTTTAGTTACTCAGACATCACCAATAATCCCATAGGTTGCCTCCTATGCAAAACTTGATTTAACATCACGGCACGATGTGGGTACCTTGATTACTCAAAATACATCAAGATACCCATAAGAGTACCCCTGGGGAATCAATATAATCAATCACTGACACCACCCTCATATCGATTGGATGCATTGTTGAATTTTAGATGTTTAATGGGACCTTCTCACCATTGACTCTAAGCTTTAGTTCTCCCTTATCCATGTCAACCATTTCTGTACATGTGGCCATAAACAGTCTCCCCCACCTCACAGTCCAAAATAAAAATATCAGTCAGATAGATAAAGTTATCCATCATAACGTCAAATGAAATGCCCATATATTCTTCACCATGTGGTCAGCCATCAATAGTCACACTACAAATAGTTCAGGAGGGTTCAAATCAAATTGCTTAAATGCAGTCATCACTATTAAATTTATATTGGCTCTTAAGTCATATAAGGTTCTGGTGAATCGGGATGACCCAATAGTGCATGGTATAGTGAATCCTCCGGGGTCACACTTTTTCTGGGCTAGAGACATAGCAGTGACTGTATTACTGTGGTGCAAACCATCAACATCCTCAATCGTAGCTCCTTTATTCCTTGTAACCAATTGCTTCATAAACCTGGCATATCCAGACATCTGCTCTAATGCCTCAAGAAGAGGGATGTTTAAGCTTAACTCTTTCAGCATCTCAATGAATCGCTTGAACTTTTCTTCCTCTTTATTCTACTTCAGTTGCTAAGAAAAAGGTGGGGACGGTCTTGGAATCTATCTTATTTCCTGCTCAACAACCAAGCCCTTACTTCTTTTCTTACCAACTTTATTATCACCACCTATTGCTTTTTCTAACTCAACAACAAGTGTCTCATCAACAACATCATCATCATGCCTTGGTACTTCCACAATAGGTAATGGGGGATCCATAATAGTCATACCACTCCTTGTGGTAATGGCAAGAACATGACCATCATTATTTTGATTTTGAATAGTATTGCTCGAAAGGGTACCTGGATCCCTCTGGTTCAGTGTTACTGACATCTGCCCAAAATGTTGCTCCAACGCTTGATGGCAGTGGTATGAGATTCAGCCTTTTGGGTTAACCCTAAAATGTCACCCTTAATTTTCTTAAGGTTGATCTCTTTACTTTTTTGCCTCTTTACTAGATTAGTCAGCATCTCTTCCATTCTTGATTTTGCATCTCGTCTGCCAGGTGGAGTGTATTGGTCTCCCTCATCTCTATAGTTATCCTTCTTCCTCTAGTCACCATCTCACTCCCTTTATGCTCTCTGTATCTATCATAGTAGTTTTGACCTTGGTTTTCTTTCCCTTGGGCTAAAAAATTCACCAACAGATGATCCAAATAATTTGCTTCCTCCTCTAACTCTGACTCACAAGCTTTGAAAATTAAACCTTGTGCTCTACTTTGTTCACTTTATCAGAGTTTGCTGCTACAAATTGCTTTGCTAGTAGCCCAAGATCAGTTCTCAGTAGCACAATATCTTGTGCTACTAAATCATCAGCTACTTTCTGGTAGCAATAGTCACCAATAGCATACATGTCAGAGTCCCTTTTAGCCTTCCGAGTTTGCCACCATTGGTTAGTGAACGAGATCCAATCTAGCATCTCCAAAGCCGTCTTCCAGCATAGTCTCATAAAATCTCCTCCAGATATGGCATCTTCCATGGCTCTGGAACTAATGGTCAGGGCTCTATAAAATATCTCCAATATGATTATCCCTAACATCCGATAGTTGGGCATCATACTCAGCTTCTTCTTGAACCTTAACCATGCCTCGTAAATAAATTTTGATTATAGTTCCCTAAAATTATAGATCTCATCCTTAAGCTGCAACATCCTTGATGGAAGAAAGAATCAGTTTAAGAATTTTCTGCACAACTGATTCCATTTAGTGATGGATTTTCTTGGAAATTCCCCTAGCCATAAAGTTGCTTCTCCAGTAAGTGAGAAGGGGAACAACCTCAGTCTAAGCACTTTCTGATTTGCCTTGGATTTGTATACGAACTAAAGATCCCAATAAAATTCGCAAGGTGTATGTTTTCATCATCTATAGGCAAACCCGCAACTATACCCTTCAGATTTAAGAGTTGGATCATTGCGCTCATTATGTCAAACGTAATGCTTAGAGGTAAAATAGGAGGAATAATGGCTCCAGCCTCTGCTGGCTCAACGTACCCCAGATCTTATTCATCATTCACATCTGGCTGAACATATTGGTATACTGGGATCACTTGAGGAGCACCACCTCTAACTCTATTCTTGTTTCTACCGAGTATTGCTCGACAGTCTGTTTCTTGCCTCTACACAACTAATTCTACCTCCTAAGCTATGCGCTAAGCATATTATTCTCTCTTCTGATTAACATATTATTCTAAAAATACCCCTGTCTATTGGTTAATAATATCCTAAACTTCTTCAAGAGGAGGGGGAGTCACATCATCATGAACTTCGTCAGGAATATCATTTTTTTGGTTTCATCATCCTACTAGGTGTTTGAAGGATCCTCTATAGATTCAGATTCAATGAGAGTAAGGGATTGACTCTACTCTATGTGCTAGGCATACTCCAGCGTATACCTAACTATAAACAAAAACAAAAAGACCCGTAAATTGCAACAACTTCAATTCACAAATCAACTCCGTATTCCGTGGTAATGGCACCAAAGTTTGATAAAACCCAAGCTACACCTTTACTCTAAAGATTATATGGTTGTTGTTAAATATAGTAGCCCAACAGAGGTTGGGGTCAAATTCCAAGGGAATACGTGGAATTGTGGCTTTCAAGTGCTGTAATCAATGGGCAAAAACTAGAAAAGTAAATGAGGGGGATTATAGTAGCAATTTTAACAAGTAGCTAATATCAACTTCGATTGTAATTACGGATGTTCATGGGTCGGTTTGGATTGGTTAGTGGTTAAAACCATAACCAAAACCAATTTAGTCAGTTTTTAAAACCAAACCAAACCACAAAAAGAAAATAACCTTCAGTTTGGTTTGGTTTTTAGTTTTTTCAGTTATTGACTAGACTACTCCAACCATCTCTAGAATAAACTCCTTTTTTTAACCCATAGAAAAGAGTATCATATTGAACAATTTCTCATGAAATATTTGTACCATGATGGACAAATGACACTATAAACTCTTAAAAATCAGAACAAACATATTAAACAAAACTAATATTGAGATGAAAAACACCAAATTTGTATTATAGGAACTAATATTATCCAACAACATACAAAAATATGCATGTACATTGTAAAATAGAGCTTTGTATTCTGTTGCAGTGTACTGCAAGAATAGACAGAGTTGGGAAAATTTGAGTTATCTATTTACTTTATAGACTAGCTAGGTGAGCTAATCATATAGGGAAAAGATTGAATAAACAAGGAGACATAAATTAAAATTTAATTCAAGATTGTATTTAATAAAATATTTATATTTTATTTATAAATTAAATATAAATAATTTATCGGTTTGGTTTGTTTATTTTCATAATTTTTTAAGTAAAACCATAACCAAATCAAATAGCATCGATTTTTTAAAATTTAAAGCCAAACCTAACTAAACCAAATCAAATGTTGGTTCTTTTAATCGGTTTAGTTCGGTTTACGGATTGGTTTGTTTTTTAACCAAACCTATGAACACCCCTAATTGTAATCAATCGTAGGTGAACACTAGGATTGTTTTCCCCTTGGTTTATCAACTCTTTAGGTTTATCATGCTTTGTTGACCCAACTAATTCTTTGCAGGTAGAATCTGATAAGTAATGTACCATCAACAGTCTTGGATGAGTTGATGGATTTTACGCTTTACCTTTTGAGTATCAGGATGTCACGTTACTAATCCTTATCTTGATCCCAGTTAATTATTACCTTTTGAGTCTCTAGTTGTTAGGTCACAACTAACCATCTTACTTAGATAATACCCAGTAGCATGGATCGACAATTAAACTTTATATTACTATTGTAATTATCTTTTCATAGTCACTACTCATCTTCTGGAGCAAGTAGCAATAATCTAGGCAGGATCCTAATGTTTGTAACTGCTAAGATATCTATTAAGGTGAATATAATACAATTCATGCTTGGGTGTCGATTCAGAATAATAATATCACTTCCCCCTACTTTGTCAATCCGCCATGGTTTCCACAACCCTAGCTAAGTTTTTTTTTAGCCAATCATGCTTATAAACTAATCAACAACATTTAGATTGAAAGCATAAGATGAAATCACAATAATCACTAGTAAAAACCCAAAACTTTAACTGAATTATTCAACAAAAATCAATGCAAGAGAATTTCAAGACCAAAATTGAATCTTGGAATCAAAATATGTTTGTAAATATCAAGAGTGAGTAACCTCTACTAAAAACACATAAGGAGTATTTATAGTACATAAGAAAATCCAAAAATCAAAGCCTGAACCAAAAAGGACAAAAAAGGGTCGGTGGCCACTTGTGTGTGTCCATATGTGGCCTGGCCTTGGGAGCATGTGCCACATGCAGCCTGAGGATGGTGCATGTATGCATCTACAAGTTCCTTAAAAAAGTCCTACAACTTTTTCTCTCAGGACTTTGAACTTCTGGCAGTTATCTTACCCATATGTGCTATATGAGGTCCACATGTTGACATAGGTAAGTGTCGAAAGTTATTTTTAAGCTCTTTTACTCTGTAGATCTTTAATTCTGGTACTTACATTAGTCTTATATAGACCAAATGTGGTACACGTGGTCCATATGTAGACATAGATAAGTGCCAGGCCTTCTAATACTTGCAACCAAGCTTTAAATCTTCAACTTTCATCACACGCTTTGGTCACGTACATCCAAAAAGTGTCACGAATACCCAATATTGATCAAGTAAGTATCCAAAAGATCCATTTTTCATATTTTTCACAAACTTAGCATCCAAAACCTAGTTTCCTGTAAAACATACCCAAAATACATCATATCTAACAAAATAACCCAAAAAACTTACATTTTTTTTTATAGTTTTAAATGTTGCAAGTGCTATATTTCTATAGCTCATCATTAAGTTTTTACAAACGTGAGAGATTTTAGTTGGATCGCATAGAGTCTCACCTGAATGCCTTCAAAAGTATCATTTTCTATCTCATTATAACTCAGAATATCGGATTATGGTACCTCCACTCCTCAAGTTTGATTTAATTATCTATTTCGATGCTGACTTTGTAGGTGATAAAATTGATTGTAAAAGCACTAGTGGGACCTTTTAAATTCTTGGGGATGCCTTAATTTCAAAACACAATAAGAAATAGACATCGATTTCCTTCTCAACCACTGAAGCTGAATACATTTATCATGAATAATATGATTCATAAATATTGTGGTTAATGCATCAATTACTTGATTTTGATTTATTATTTGATTTGTTGCCTATTATGTGTGATAATATCAGTGCCATCATCTTGTTTAAATATACTATGCATCATTCTAGGGCTAAGTATATAGACATTAAACATTATTTCATTCGTGATCATTTTGAAAAGGGTGTCTTCGTGCTAAATTTTGTTGATTCAGAAAATCAACTTGCAGATATTTTTACAAAACCTTTACTTGAAGATCATTTTTTTTTCTCTGAGAAAAACTTGGAATTATGTGCTTTAACAAAAATTAATTTTCCATATACTTTCTTACATAATATTTTTAATTTCTTACCTTGTGTACATGCATACCTTTAATTATTACCCCTATGCCCCTATGTGCTGGCATGCACCCTTTTGTCTTTTCTTTAGTCACATCCTTTCTTACTTTTTTACCGTCCCAATAACATATACACTCCCTTGTTACCCATCTCTTCAAATTCAACCTCTTCACTTTCCTTTCATCAGGTTTAAAAGCCTCTTTTTTCTCTATCCCTCTTATCCCTCTCCTCATGTCTAAAACAAAATAAATAGCTAACCCTTCTAAATCTTTCGCTGATTATTTGTTTGAAAATCAAGAGCCTATACTTATCACCAGCTCCTCTGAAAAAGCTTTTTCTCATTCTCTTTTTTTCATTTACCCCTTGAAGTGTACCCTTTCCAGTTCTTTCTCATCTCGTAGAAAATCTCGATCAAACTCTTTGGAAAATCTTTCTCTAGAAGACATGCATAAGTTCTGGACCGCATCCCATCGAGAATTTTTTTAAAATTTTTGGAGTCGCTCAGTTGTGGTAGGATGAGTTATTAATATTTATCAGTTGAAGGATTCTCAGCGTAATGTAAGTCCTTTATTTAAGGCCCAAGATTTTTATGGTATTTTATCTTATCCTGTTAGGATGTTTTATGCTAATCTCCGTCTCCCTAAAGATAGCAGCGAACTTGATACCCTGGTGTTTGGAATAAGAATCATTTTGAATGATTTTTTGTTTGAAAAAGTGTTTGATCATAAGTTCTCTGGAATGGTCTCCTTCATGAATGAAACTTGTCCCAAAAATTTTGAATTTAATTTTGAGGAAGCTAAGGCCGTTGTTACTGAATCAAAAGCTAATTTGTCCAATTTTGGACCCATATATTTGTGCTTTTAACACAAAATTGCTTCTCACATAATTGCTACTACTCTAATCCCTCAAAAAGGATCCTTGAGTAATGTTACTATCCGGAATGTGTTCATTTTGTACTACTTGTTTTAAAAATACAAAATTAATTAGGCTATGTAGTTTTGTGATTACATGTTGGATAGTGTGGCTAACCCTTATGCTTCAGCCATTTTGACCTATGGGTTGTTAATTACTCGTGTTTTCACTATTATTAATTGATCTTTTAGGTTATCCCATTATTGGAATCGCTACCACCTACGACTCCAAAACCTTTGCTAGCATGGGCTATGCTTTGGTTGTGAGTGAATGGTGTGAAAATGACTTGATAAAGGCCAGGTCTGATCTCCCTACAACCAGTAAGTATTTTGTTAAACCTAAATCTGCAGTGCTAAAGAAAATGAAAGAAGTGAAGGAGCTTTTACAAGGTAGTGAAAAAGCTCTAGTGAGTCTTAAGGAGTTTATCTCTAAATTGTTGCAACTTGGGAAAGACACCAGCACAGATGTGGGAAGGTGCATATTATTCTAATAGTATATAGTATGAAAGATTCAAAATATTCAACAAGATATTTAAGAAAGTGGACTCTGTTAAGACTGAAGCCAACTCATCCAACAATGAGCTTGTTGTTTCTGTAAGGAACTCCTATTCAAACTTCTCAGAGAATGTGAAACACTCTTATGCCTATTTTTGTTTATATGCATAATACTCTCATCTGTTTCCTTAAGAAATGTTATGCCAATTCTGAATAACTACTTTTTATTCAAAGGGACCCTGCCCTCTTTTTTGGTCTGTATAAGGGGCATATAACTTCTCTCTCCCCCTAACGACTTGATTTTATTTATGCTTGCCTTATTATGGTTATCTCCATTACTTGTAGCATGCTTTCCTATTGAGATTTGTTTTGTTTGTTTATTCTTTTTAATTATGCCAAAGGGGGAGAGTATCTTTGTAATACCCCCAAAAAAATCCAAACCAATATTAGCGCCATGCTTTAAGCTCATTCATGGTACATCATGGTTATTTTATAGTTTTATAAGTAATTTAGATGTATATTAAGACTTCAAATAACTCTCAGCTATCGTACGAAACAAAACATTCCTTACCGATTGAATCTTGGAAAGGATATTGCTATAGTTAACTTCAAATGATATTATCTATTGTTATGATATGAATTTATGATATCATGACTCATAAACATATAGATAATTGAATTATCTTTCCAACGATACCAATTTCACCAAAATTCGATATCGGAGCAAAAAGTTATACCCATTTTACTCCAGCATGTCCGCCTAGCAAATGAGTGACGACATGAGCTGACGACTTATCAAAAGTCTGACGGCTTATCAGCCCATGTCGTCATGCTTAGAAACCCTAAAATTCCAGCTCCCAGGTGACGACCTGGGCTGACGGGTTATCATAGATCTGACGGCTTATCAGCCTTGGTCGTCAGCTGATAATTTCAGCAACTAGGAAGTGATTTCATAGGGGTATTTTGGTCTTTTTTCCTCACTATAAACACAGTATTAAAGCCCTGAGAAGGCTATTATCTCATTATTTTCTCATTCTTCTCAAGAACAGGAACATTCTCTCCCAAAAGGGGTTAAACCCTAGTAAAAAAAATCAATAACAAGCCTAAGGATTTCTTCAAGAACCTTCAAGAAACATTAGATCTCTTTCAAGATCAAGTTTTAAAGTATGCGTAGTATCCATCCATGGATCTCTTTCATCCATGGAGCTCAAGAATCAAGTTTTAAATCATGAATTGTGATTATCTTTTTGTGGTATGATTATGTTTATGTTGATGGTTGTTATTTGGTTTTCAAGATGGCATCTTGATATATTTTCATGAAGTATGTGAGTATTTTAGTTGAAATCCATGAACTTGGGTGGATTAAGATTGTTAAATTGATAAGTATACCTATGCACAAAGATGGGCATGTAAGGTGTTTGATAAAATACCTAGAATTATAGAAATCATGTAATATAGCTTAGGGGTGAACTATATGATAAATTCATGCTAGTTTATTATGTTAAAAGGTCTCACATGTCATTGTTGTGAAATATATGTGTTAATGGAATGAACATGATGATTTGAGAATGGATTCATAATGTTTCTATATGCATTCCATGTTACGTACAAGATCATGATTATGAAGTACCACATGAGTTATCCCCAATTATTATAGTATGAACTATTGATGTTGGTCATGTATTCAAGAATGTCAAGTATTGTCAGTTTCCTTCTATCGAGTCCTGGGGGTACTTTTACCCAAAAAATATAGTTGTGTACCTAGAGCCAAGTCATGTTTTCACGATATCCTCAGTCATGCCATAATCCATAGAACTCAGTCAGTCAGGTGACTCAGGAAAACTCAAAAATCTCAGAAATCTCAGTAATATTAGTAGTTCAGTAATCTCAGTACTCAATAATCTCAGTAACCTCAGTATTCCCATTAATCTCAATAATCTCATGCACTCAGTCAAGCTGTCAGATATCAGTAGTATTCCGTCAGTCACAAAACTCAGTAAACTCAGACCATGTAGAGTTTAGTTAATCATGATCATTATATTCAAATAGGAGTAGGAGTTAGCACCGAGTGAGCCCAAAGATGGGAACTCACCTATTATTTTGAGGGTGTAATTCTTAGTAATCATCCTTGCGCTCCAGAATTACATTGCCAGCGTAGGTTGAGACATCATAACCTATTATATGAGGGTAGATAAAGTGACTTCACCTGCTATATGAGGGTTCCCACCATTCTCATTAGAGTAACTTGTTATATGAGAGTCACTCACAGTTGTCTTTAATAGTTGTGCGGTATTGACACCCTTCCAGTCAGGGCAGAGATTGGACCTCAGCTTAGCTATAATGGCATATATGGGATATGTCGATTAAATAACTACTTCCCACAGTTTCAGTTATAAACTTTAGGACTGTCAGATACAGTCACCCAGTCTCAGTAAAAGAACTCAGATAGTTCTTCAAATTTTAGGACTGTCAGATATAGTCCACTCAGATACAGTACGGAGTTTAGATAGTTCCATCTAATTCAGGACTGTTAGATACAGTCACCCATGTAATCAGTTATATAAGTCATGTTAGCTATCGGTATACATATGTTATCAGTACTCAGATTTAGGACTGTCAGATACAGTTAATCAGACTAGTTATTTATAATCAGAACTGTTAAAAACAGTTATTCATGTATCAGTAATATATATATTATCAGTCCCTTAGTATTTGATAATACAGTATCAATTCCTCACTATTCAGTGACCCAGTTCTCAGTGTCAGTAAACTCATGTTGTCAGTATTCAGACTCAGTAGTCAGTATTACCACGAGTTTAGTTACAGTTACTTATGGATGTATGTATTCTCACGTTCATATTAGTCAGCATTGTTCATGCATATAAATCTTTGGATTTAGCCTACCTCACTCGTATACTCAGTACAGTCAGTCGTATTGATGAATTCACGCTATGGTGTTTTATTTTATGCCACAGGTTCAGAGGCATGAGTTTTAGAGCAACAGTAGTATTGTAGATTTCAGCAGTCAGAATTAGTAGTGAGTCCTCATTCTTTGAGGACATGATTACTACTTAATTACTTCAATATTTTAGTTCAGTTTTCAGTCGTCAGGAGTTAGTTGGAGACATGTTCCTTTCACTCCCTACTTTAGATAGTTAGAGGCTTTTAGACTAGATTATATACTAGATTCAGACTTCAGTATTTCAGTTTTGTTTTGGTATTATGATACCACTTTATTCAGATATTGTTATTATTTAGATTATGTTCAGTATTGAACCTTATGGCCTTTCAGTTCATGTTTCTGTATTTATATGCATATATTATGTAGTGTACAGGTACAAATATTAGTCATGGCTTCGCTTGTGGTCCTTCGAGGTCATGAGCACCGTGTAGCATTTTGAGTACCAGATTTGGGGCATTACAAACTTGGTATCAGAGCCTAAGGCTCAACAGTGTCCTAGGAAGTTTGAAAGAAGCATCTAGTAGAGTCTTGTACATGGGTGTGTTGTGCACCACACTTATATACATGAGGCTATGAGATGTTTTAGAAATAGTTTCCCTTCTTTCTTGTCTTAGATTATGTTATAGAAAGTCCTCTAAGAAACTCATGTAGATTCTTATCATGCTCCACTCATGTCAACTCCACCTTACTTTTAAGGCATCAGAAACAGTAAAGCTCAAGTCCAAGAGATAGGGATTTCTCAGATAGTCCCTGCCGTCAGTTATGGGACTGATCACAAACTTAAAGTATCCCATTAGTCCAGTTCTGTCCCAAAGTTATACAGATTTTATTCATGAACATGAGAACTCATTCTTGAACCCGAATTTATATATGCCATTAGATCCCTTCTCAGAATCCTATGATAGCATAGACCCAGAGTTAAAAGCATGAACCTAGGAGTTTGGTAGCAGTAGAGTTGGGATAATACTATCCAAATTGAACAGATTATGTATTCATGGAGGTAGTTGTACCAAAGTAAATCAGTAGGCTTGAATAGTGCAAACAACAAATTAGGACTATTAATTTAAAATTAAGTGTGTAGAGATGGATGTGAATTTAGATTGCAATATTAGTAGTATATGAGGAAATAGTAGCAGATAATGTGTTTAGTAAGGCAAACATGTGTCGAATAGAGTGTAAGTATGCGGTGATGATTGCAGTTCAATCCAGAGCTTAGTAAAGTGTTCATAGACTTAAGATGATGTCTTAAAGTTAAGGAGGAGATGATAGATAACCAAGTCAGGCTCTCAGAATTCCAGTAGTAGTGCTAGTATGAATAGAAAAAGTAGTAAGGGAAGATGATTCCCGATCTATCCTTATCTCAGTACAAGTTTTGTACTTCAGTTAGCATAATGCCTACATATGTTTCATAACTCAGTTCCACGAACACAACTTATATTCACACGTTTTTCATAGAATCTTGTGCGCTTCCAGTTCCCCACATAAGAAGTTCCAGCTTACTCAGTATTATAAATCATGTCTCATGAACACAGAAACTCCAACCTCAGGTCATGCAGTTCATGACTCTTGTACATATATCATGCTTTACAAGTATAATCAGCCTCCATGACTCATGCTACGCCCTCACTGATCAGATAAATTCAAACTATGTCATGTATATCCTCAGTTCAGACCTTTTTAGTAAATCTATGTTGTTGACATTCTATTCCTCAGGTTTTAGTCATGTGTCAAGTTTTGTCAGTGTCTATTCATGCTTCAGGTCCTCCTAATTTAACCCTTCAGTGAGCTCTCTTTGTGGAAGTACTGTAGTGATGAGTAGTTGCTTAGATGGGAAAGAGTTAATGTGTTATGTTAAGATAAGATTGTTGCATGCTTATTGTACATGAGGGTGTAGTTATAAAGATAGGCTTGAATGTCATGTTAGTGTGCAAGTAAATAGCTAGCAAGAGGTAGTATTTAAAAGTTGGGAAAGTACAGAGTGTGAATATATATTTGGATCCTTGACTTATGTTAGTCCCCATCGTGTACTACGAAAACTCAGTTGCTATCTCAGTTACAGTTTTAACATTTAGTACCCAGTAATCAGTGTTCAGTTCTAGAATTCAGTATCTCAGTGTCAGTCTAAACCTCAGTTATCAGAACCAAGCATTCAGTTCTAGTAAGAATCTTAATTATAGTCTTGGTTATAGTGTCAGCATCAATTTCGTAATCGGATCAGAAAACTCAGTTTAATTTCAGACTTGCTTGACCATAGCGTATAGTTATCAGTTACTCAGTTATAGGTATTTCAATACCTCAATCTATGGAATGTTTCCAAATCATGTAGTACGCTTGGTCTCACATTCGCAAATAATACAGACTTCATGAATCTATGCTCAGTCACCTCATGTTACTCAGTTAGTCCTTACCTCCTATGTAAATACTCTTTAGTCTCAGTCCATTTATTCAGACTAAATACAAACCAGTATCACATGCCCAGTATTCAGCTATCAGTTATTCAGTTAATCAGATAAGTTAGTATGTTTATGCATTTGTGCACAACACCTTGTAAATCTTTCAGTAGTCTCAGTTGCAGTGCATGAAGCTTAGTGACTTATCTTAGATGATGTTCATAGGCCTCAACTCATCTTACTGAATCTTAATCAGGTTATGATTTTCTTACTCAGCCATCTTATACAGACATATTTGTACAGTTCAATTTCCATGTCCCCAGCTATGCGCCCTAACAGAAATCTCATGAAAGAATGTAACCATTCTAAGATGAACCAACTAGATAGGTTCAAGCTCAACTCTTTTCATGTATCATGTCTCATTTTTCGATATCAGACATTCAATCACAATTCAGTTCGGAGGTTCCTTTCTCACCACCTCAGTTTTCCTCAGTATCTCAGACAAGTCAGCATTCTTTAAGGGACATAGCTTCCCAAGAGGAAGATACACTATGAACCCCCGAACTTTTATGACTTAAACATCCCATTCTTTCTTCACATAATGAATCCAGTTTGGAGTAAAGGGTACTCATAAGTTGACCCTCAAGTTCAAATCTCAGTCGTGAGCCATGTATTTAGGGGCTCAGTTTAGTTCACAAAATTCAGTTTATGTGTTATGTCTCAGTTACAGTTATGTTATCAGGCTCTAAGTCATGCATACTTCTACATAATTATGGTGTCATCAGTATATTTTAGTTTACGTAACGATTTCTCTTAAACTTACTCAGTATCATGTTCAAATTACCATTACAGACTAGGTATTCAGTTCATGCTCATATCCCCATTTCAAACTTGGTACTAAGTACCCTTGCATATTCAGCCATGCATTAATATATCAGTTCAGACATGAAATCATGCATCGGATATGCATTCTCGTTGTGAGAAACTCAGTCATGCATCAGATATGCATGTTCAGTATGTTATATTCAGTTCCTCAGTCATGTCAGTCATGAAATCATGTTTCGGTAGTGTATGTATTGTACGTATTTCAGTTGATCATTTCTTCTATCTCAGTCAGTTTCATTCGAGGACGAATATCCCCAAGGTGGAGATATTGTAATATCTCGAAAAAAATCCAAACTAATATTAGCACCATGATTCAAGCTCATACATGGTACAACATGGTTATTTTATAGTTTTATGAGTAATTTATATGTATATTAAGGCTTTAAATAACTCCCAGCTATCGAACGAATCAAAACATTCCTTACTGATTGAATTCTTGGGAAGGATATTGCTAGAGTCAACTTCAAATGAGCATATCTCTCATTATACTATGAATTTTTCAGTTAATGACACACCACCAGATATATAATTGAATTATCTTTCCAACGATACCATTTTTGCCAAAATTTGATATCAGAGCAAAATGTTATACCCATTTTACTCGAGCATGTTCGCCTGGAAAATGAGTGACGAGATGAGCTAATGACTTATCACAAGTCTGATGGATTATTAGCCCATGTCGTCAGGCTTAAACAGAAACTCAAAAATTCTAGCTCCCAGGTGATGACCTGGGCTGATGGGCTATCACAGATCTGACGGCTTATCAGCCTTGGTCGTCAGCTGATAATTTCAGCAACTGGAAAGTGATTTTGTAGGGGTATTTTTGTCCTTTTTTCTCACTCTAAACACGGTATTAAATCCCTGAGAAGGCTATTATCCCATTATTTTCTCATTATCCTCAAGAACAGGAACATTCTCTCCTAAAAGGGGTTAAACCCTAGTCAAGAAAAATCAAGAACAAGCCTAAGAATTTCTTTAAGAACCTTCAAGAAACATTAGATCTCTTTCAAGATCAAGCTTTAACGTATGCATAGTGTTTATCCATGGATACCTTTCATCCATGGAGCTCAAGAATCAACTTTTAAATTATGAATTATTATTATCTTTTTGTGGTATGATTATGTTCATGTTGATGGTTATTATTTGGTTTTCAAGATGGTATCTTGATGAATTTTCATGAAGTATGTGAGAATGTTAGTTGAAATCCATGAACTTGGGTGCTTAAGATTGTTAAATTTATAAGTATACCTATGCCAAATTTGTGCATGTAAGGTGTTTGATAAAATACCTAGAATTATAGAAATCATGTGATATAGCTTAGGGGTGAACTATATGATAAATTCATGCTAGTCTATTATGTTCAAAGGGCTCATATGTCATTGTTGTACAATATATGTGTTAATGGAATGTTCATGATGATTGGAGTATGGATTCATAGTGTGTCTATATGCATTCCATGTTATATAGAAGATCATGATTATGAAGTACCACTATTGATGTTGGTCATGTCTTCAAGAATGTCAAGTATTGTCAGTTTCCTTCTATCGAGTCCTGTGGGTACTTGTATCCAAAAAATATAGCTGTGTGCCTAGAGCCAAGTCATGTTTTCACGATATCCTCAGTCAAGCCATGATCCATAGAACTCAGTCAGTCAGGTGACTCAGGAAAACTCAAAAATCTCAGAAATCTCAGTAATCTCAGTAGTTCAGTAATCTCAGTACTCAATAATCTCAGTAACCTTAGTATTCCCATTAATCTCAGTAATTTCATGAAATCAGTCAATTTGTCAGATATCAGTAGTATTCCGTTAGTCACGGAACTTAGTAAACTCAGCCCATGTAGAGTTTCGTTAATCATGATCATTCTATTCAGATGGGAGTAAGAGTTAGCACTGAGTGAGCCTAAGGATGGGAACTCACCTATTATTTTGAGGGTGTGATTCTTAGCAATTATCCTTGTGCTCTAAAACTACATAGCCAGCGTAGGTTGAGACATCATAGCCTGTTATATGAGGGTATATTAGGTGGCTTAACCTGCTATATAAGGGTTACCACCATTCTCATTAGAGTAACCTATTATATGAGGGTCACTCACAGTTAGCTTTACCAGTGGCACGGTATTGACACCCTTTTAGTCAGGGCAGAGATTGGACCGTAGCTTAGCCATAATGGTATATATGGGGCATGTCGGTTAAATAACTACTTCCCACAGTTTCAGTTATAGATTTTAGGACTGTCAGATATAGTCATCCAGTCTCAGTAAAAGAACTCATATAGTTTTTTTGATTTTAGGACTATCAGTACAGTCCACTCAGATAAAGTACGACGCTCAGATAGTTCCATCAAATTTTGGAATGTTAGATACAGTCACCCATGTTATCAGTTATATCAGTCATGTTAGCTATCAGTACACACATGTTATCAGTACTCAGATTCAGGACTGTCACATACAGTCAATTAGACTAGTTCTTCATAATCAAAACTATCAGAAACAGTTATTCATGTATCAGCAATATGTATATTATCAATTCCTCAGTATTTGGTAATCCAATATTAATTCCTCACTATTCAGTGACAGTTTTTAGTGTCCGTAAACTCATGTTCTCAGTATTCAGACTCAGTAGTCAGTATCACCACGAGTTCAATTATAATTATGCATGTATGTATTATCACGTTCTTATCAGTCAACATTGTTCATGCATACAATCTTTTCATTTAGCCTACCTTACTCGTATACTCAGTATATTCAGTCGTACTGATGCATTCACGCTATGGTGTTTTATTTTACGCCATAGGTTCAGAGGCACAAGTTTTAGAGCAGCAGTAGCATTGCAGATTTCAACAGTCAGAATTAGCAGTGAGTCCTCATTATTCGAGGACATGATTACTACTTAATTACTTTAGTATTTCAGTTCGGCTTTCAGTAGTCGGCAGTTAGTTGGAAACATGTTCCTTCCACTCCCTACATCAAACAGTTAGAGGCTTTCAGACTAGATTACAGACTAGATCCAGACTTCAGTATTTTAGTTTTGTTTTGGTATTTTGATACCACTTTATTCAGACATTGTTATTATTCAAACTATGTTCAGTATTGAACCTTATGGCCTTTCAGTTCATGTTTCCGCATTTATATGCATATATTATGCAGTGTATAGATAAAGATACCAGTCATGGGTTAGCTTGTGGTCCTTCAGGGTCATTAGCACTGTGTAGCATTCTGGGTACCAGATTCGGGGCATTACAATCTTTCCATCAGTCTATTAGGTAATATAGTAGCAACAGGAAGAGACAACTACAAGTCAGGGGAAGCTTCATATAGAAAGCATCAAATGGAAAGTCAGCTACAAGTCAAGGGGTGCTTCATAATTAGGGAAGTTGACTGATGTTTATTTTGTCACTATCAAAAAGGAAAAGATTTTTAGCCTCATATATAATCATCAAACGTTTTAATAATTACAAACTAACAAAATAAACACGCATGACCACATTAGAAAGATGATCAAATTCAAAAGGTCTCAAGATAAAATTCAATTTGCAAAGATCATGGATATATATGGAAAGAATAAAGTCAAAGCACAAACAAAATTGAAGGATCCCAAAATATAGAACTAGAGAATACTTATAAAAGGAGAAAATCTTGGAGAGCAATCAAAGGAGAATATAGACATCAAGGCAAGATGACAGGATGACCAAATAAGGAAAATGATCATATAATTTCTATGGACATGTATGTATATAAATCCTCACTATGGCGAAGAAAATGGCATATCATAATGCACGAACACATCTGATGTAGATGTACTAATGATAAGAGCCTTTAATTAAGAAATCCAATCAAATCGTTAATTAAAAGAAATCCCTTTGGTCTTCATAAAGCTTTGTAATTCTCAGTTTACAATATTTACAAAAAGAAAAAAATTGAGTCAGTTTGTTAGTTATACCAATAGAGGCTGTGTCATAAGATCTGGACAACATATTAAGATTCAGAACTTGTCCAACTATACTGTAACTCCTTCTCAATGTTAACCTCTAAAGAAAACCCTTGAAACACAAGGGGACTGGAATAGGTACCATACTGGTGATCCAAACCAATACAAAATTCTATGTTCTTCCTTACTTTTTCATTAATACTTTTGGTTTAATTCTGTTTTATTAAGTATACTAACTTGAATATGAGTTAACTAAAAAGGTTGATCAGACAACTCAAAAGGATTTTAATTCACCCCCTCTTGAAATTCACTGACCAACTCTTAATCCCATCCCAAATTACTTTGGTATATGGACAATCATAGGAAAAATAAGCTTTAGTTTCTAATGTTTGAGTGTCATACAGACTAAAGTTGCTGTTTGAGTCCCCTAATACCATACTAATCAACCTCTCCTTAGTTAGAAGCATGTTCCTAGTTGCAAACTAAAGAATAAATTTTCATTTTAGCGCAACAGTTTTATGGTTGATACAATCCGAATTATCCCCAAAGATTATCACTTAAGGTAATTGACAAAAATTTCGAGATGAAGAGAATCTTTGCGATCCACCATGATGAGATTGGTGATGATAGAGTATCACCCATTTGGGACGTTGGCATTTGGGGTCACTTTTAGGCTCATTTTACATTTAGGGTCACCTTTGGGCTTATTTGGTAATAAATAGCCAATGGTTATAAATAGCTAGGATTTTCCTTTTTCTTCCTTAGATAATTTTTGATAAAACTTAAACTTGAGAGTGTTCAAAGCTTGTTGAAAGCTTTGGGTAACTTTTTTTAGAAATGTTAGGTACAAGTGGAGTAGTTTTCCTCCCAATCTTTGTAAGAGATAAGTATTTGTGGTAATCTAAAGAAAGGTCTTCAAATTATTATACTCTTTAGTTATCCTTTTCTTTATCATCTTGTATCTATCTATTTATCATTTTTTTATCATCTATTGATATTCTTACTGTTCTTTATCATCTTGTATCTATCTATTTATCATTTTTATTATCTATTTAATTTTGTACTTTATTTTCATCTCTGTGTTTTTGGTTTGTATCATTCAATATTGGAGCATGGATTAGGGTCGTTTCAAGGATTATAGTCTTGGGATTTGTTATAAAAAAGAGAACATATTTGTTGGACCTTTTTCAATTTTTTCTGTTTTATTTTTTGTGTTTTCTTGAGTTTCTAGTGCTAGAATCATTTTCTAGTACTATTTGAATCTAGATCTTAGATTTAGTGTTGATTGGAGAAGTTTTGAAGTATCAACCATTTTAGATGTTGAAGATTGAGTAAAATTAAAGTGGTTTCTTAGATCTAAAATTATTGGTTTTAAATTGAGGCTTTAAAGTTATTTTGGTTTGTTCTCCATAAAAGGGGGAGCTTGAGTTTAAAATATCGTGAAACTTGGAGCTAAAATTGTCACGACCCAAATAAGGTCATGGTGATACTTATCGTTGGCTAGCCTTAATAAGTAAGTCAATCAGCTCTAATGAAAAGAAATGCAAAATAAATAAGCCAGTAAAGCAAAATGAGACTTCTAGAACGAAGTTAAGTCATGTGTGTATATATATATATATATAATCAAAGGATGAAAATTCAAACAAGATACAAAAACCATCCTAAAATCTGATATCATAAGTGTTGAGCATCTAATGACATAAACTGAATCTGAAGTACATGATCTGTCTTTGGAAATAAAATAAGGATATACAAATAGATAAGAAGACTTCTGGGGTTGACTTTGAAGACATAAATCAACTGGTACCTCGGATATCACCAATTATCAGCACGATCTTAACCTTCGCATACTAGATTAATGCTAGGATCTTTACCAAAAGGGCACAATAGGGATAAGTACGGTCCAGTTCTAATCAGTAGGTATTATAGGCCAACTATTATATAAGTAAAAAAAACTATGAGTATGTCACCTGCAAGTAGAAAAGTCCTAAATGGTAATCACATTGTCTCTACTGACAATTTTAATATATGCATTTGGAAACAAAGACATCACATATATACACAAAGAATATTCCTAAACTAAACACAAGTTTAGAGTAACTAAGAAAAATTACGTAAATTGCACTTGCAATGCAATGAGGATGGAATGAATGATGAAAGCCATAATATGACTACACCTACCGAGCTTGAAGCTCCCAAGATATGGCCTATCGAGGTTCTTAACCCATATACTATAATTTATATCTCAAATCTCAACTTACCTCCCCGACTCTTGTTCACAGAGAGGTTTTTATAAAATCTTTTTTTCTTCCAAAAAATAGTATTCCTCAATGGTACCAGTATCTCATGAAAGTAAATGCATAGAATAAGGATGCAATGCTTACAATCAAATCAGTATAAAGATATTTAATCTATCCAACACAAATATATAAGTAAGCCTAATTATCAACTGAATATGTGCACCATTCATGAATACCAACTCTAATAAGGTACCATCAGAATAATTTTGCATGTAAGACATCATTTAGATCATGTCAACCCCTATATCAAGCATTTCAGTCATAAGAAAGGCTATCAATGCTTTAAAAAGCCTAAAAATTAGAATCCAAACCCTTGCACAGGCATTATATTTAGACTAAAGGCATTTAAATGCACAAAGAAGGCCAATGATGTCAAATAAAGCTCCCACATGGCCAACATGAATATCAGACATCTCAAGTCAACAAAAATAGAGTATAATCCCCACAGGGGCACACAACAATAATAATAATCTCAAAATATAAACTCAATAGTTATTTTTCTCAACCCATAGCGTGCTTCACTTATTTATTAACTACATATCTCAATCTATAGTTAAGTCATAACCTATCTTGAAACGATAAAATTTCAGCCTAAAGTACTTCAACATAGAACTTTTCCCTTACAAAGGCCTTAGACTTAACCATAACATTCAAATATAGCATATACACGTTAAAAAAAGAAAAAGATACCAATATTGCCCATATTTGAGTTGAGTCCAAAACAAATTTGAAAAATGAGTTAAAAATAGAAGCGATAAAACTAAAATTTTATTTTATAAATACATTTCCCCAGGTTATAGGAGTCTACTATTGAAAACCCATGTGAAAATGGGTTAAAACGAGGCTCAAATTAAAGAAAATTCATTTTAAGCTTTATCGATAAAAACCTCAAAATGTCATTTCAAAATCATGATTAGAAGGTATTTTCAAAGATGTAATCAATGGAAAGTAATGGGGAGATGAATTTGGAGGTTACCCATACAAAATACGATGAATAAATCCTTAAAAATTTCCTTTTCCAAAGCTTAGAGGTACAACAATAAAGTAAAATTGCAAAATTAAGGCCTTTATACTGTTCAATGAATTGTATCTCTCGAATACGATCAAACCTTTGCATTAGTAAGGGTCAACAATGACTAGGCCACTAAACTAGCCTTCGAGTTTGCGTCCAAAGCTTTGTGTTTGTGAAGGATGATGATTCAGACCTTTGCGTTCGCTACAACATCATCGTGTTCGTGAATAAAGACTCCTTCTCGATTGTAACAACCACTTCACGATCGCGTTGAAAGGAAAATTCCTTTTTTGCATTTGCAGCTAGAGGCCCACATTCACAGAGAAGGCTATCAAAAACTTTACTGATTTTGCATGCCTTCAAATTCTTCGAATGAACCTTCAAAATTTGTTTGGAATTCGACAGAAACTAACCATATATGCTACCAGACTATTTTAAATGTTCTGGACTCAATAACAATGTTTGATTTTCTAAAAAAGAATTTTTTTATAAATTAACCCCCGAGACTTCTTTATCACTATTTTTTGAATGAAGGATCGCAATGCCAAATGAAGGTCCCAAACCCTAACCAACCATGCTACTAACCTAAGTTGATATTCCAAACCTAATGAAACTTCCTAAATCATTATCCGACACTCAGAACAACAACTATTGACCAAAGTAAATTATATAACTTTTAAGCCTCTATAAACCACAAACTCGCCTAAATCATTCTTGATCGCATAAGAAATTATGTCAAACATCTCCGACCCTAAAATCATTATGTAGAAACTATTATAAAGAAAAAAATGGTCAAAATAAATAAAAAGCAAGTTTTCACAAATCAAGTAAATACAAAAGTGAGAAAGTTATGAATTTTTGAAGATTCAATTTGTTCTTAGTGTTCTTAATAAATTCATATTTTATTAAAGAAGTATCTTCAGAAAAGGTATTGTTAGATCCAAGAAGGAGCCAAAAGAAGTAAGGATAAGTGTTAGTAAAAAAGAAATATTCCAAAAATTAAAGGTACTTGGAAAGGAGTAAACCTGGGACCATAAGACCCTTAAATTTTGGAGGCTCAGGAGTCAACATCTGCCTAGGATTGATAGCTTGCTTGACTAATTTTTACAAAATTGATGAACCGTCATGCCAAGGTCACAAGGAGCAATTTTAGACAATCTTCCTAAGAGTGATAAAACACGTGACGACTCACCACTCACTTGAAGAACTGTCAAGTCAAGTCGTTACTCCAAGTTAACTTGACATCTTTTACGGATAGGGTTGAGGGAAGTTGTGACAAGCCGTTACTATACTGACGAGTCGTCAATCCAACTCGTTAAGTCAAACCCAGTTAGTAAGCTCAATTCTGAATTCTTAGTTTTATTTTCTTGATTCTTTTTCATTTTTCTTTGATTCTTATACTAATTTCCAGCTAGTAATTATCCTAATTTTTTGTTGGTTAGTTCTTGAGTCCGTTTTCTTTATTCATTTTATTTCTTTTGTGCTTTTCTTATTTTACTTCTTTGTTACTTTTTTTATTCTAGTCCCTTAGTTTGAATCGAGTCGTCTATTATTCTATTAACAACAATCCAATCTAACCGAGAGTGGCAAAAGGTCACTTTGTATACCAATATAAACAAATAAAGTTTAACTTAGTCGAGCTAATTGTGAGACAATCAAAATGTGAAATCACTAGTGATTGTGAGCTTCGATTTCACTAGCAATAACCTTGTTTCCTAGTTGTGTTGAGTGTGTTGTTAATAGGTACCATGGCACCGGGAGATGAGGTCCAACCTACAATGGGTGGGGCGAATCTTGGTACCACATTGGAGGCTATTATAGGAATGTGAGAAAGTGTGGATGCATTGAATAAAAGGATATCGAGCATAGAGGAGAGAGTATGATACATGGATTAAAGAATTATGTGTTTAAATGGAAGATTTAGGAATATGCAGGGGCACCTTAACATGGAGGGGCACCTTAACTCTTCAAATTCTACTACTCAAAACAACCCCAAGCATCTTCAAGTGGACACACCCAAGAAACTTCTTTTGCCATTTCTCCTAGAACTCTACACCATATGTTTTGTCTTTCTCTTCAAGGAAATGTTCCCTTACTACTACTATCAATCAATCTGGAGAATGTATCTCGACCACTACAATTTGACTCACCACAATAAATGCCTCAAAACCCACCACCCTTAGCTACAAATCCTCAATCAAGCCTACCAAGAACCACATAACCAAGTACCAATCTACCAAGTGCCATAAGGCTTATACCAAAAATGCATAAATCTATCCTAATCACCTACCAGATCAAGTGAAACATAGCCAAATACCACCTTATACAAGACCAAAAAATACAAATCCACCCTACCATGCTCCACTTAACCAAATTCCACCCAACTAAGCTGTAAAAGTTCAAGAAGATTTTGAGGGACATGTAGAGAGAGGTTATATGTATGGTGATCAAGAAAATGGACTAAGAGATCAGGGCAGGTATGAAGGTGATGATGTGGGTGTCATGTCCTGAGGCTACCCCCTAGTCGAAACAACAGTGCTTACTGTAACAAGTGACCACAAACTAACTCTTGTGCTGGTACATGCTGAGAGCACTGAATAAAATAATAATAATAGATGTGTACGGAAAACAATTGACAAATCCATAAAATTAGAATACTAAAAATATGAATAAACCACAAGTCTGAAGCATCTGATAAGACTGATAAAACTGATTAACTATCTAACTGACTATCTGAAAGCCTCTAAACTAACTGAGGAGTTGATGGGAAAGGCCCCCAACTAACGTCGGTTGACTGAAAATAAGAAATATCGAGATAACTGAATAGACATAACATGTCCTTGATGGATGAGGACTCACCATTACTGCTGCTGGATTATGTTGAGTTGTCTAACTGTGTCTAGGAAACAGAGCGTCCGAACCTATGATATAAAACATCATAGTACAAAGAAGAGTATGCGGTCATTACTTTAAATGTACAAGTACATGAGATGAGGATAGGCTGAAATGCATGGGATAACTATGCATGAATGCATGAACATGTAAAATCAGAGAATGCAAGACTAAGTGTATATCTGTTATGTTACTAAGATAAATATGTAATTTGAAAGATTGAAAGCTGTAAAATTAAATATCTAAAAGTTCGTACACTTAGTCAAGCAAACCTGAACTGAAAATAAACTGAATATTGCACTGAAACTGTGGGAGGTATCATGTAATCGACAGGCCCCAATCTGAGCTAATTGGGGTCCAACCTGTAATCCCAGTTGGAAGGGTGTCAATACCGTGCCACGGGTACTAATACTGGTTGCGTGGATCCACTAAACTGGTGTCCCGAAGGAGTAATGAGTTACTTTTACCTGCCAGGTGCTCTAATGAGATATGTGTCACCCTCAACTGGCAGGTACTTTGTCAACCTTCAACTAGTACGTAGGCATATCTAACCTATGCCGGCTACGTACTTCTGGAACTCCGGGATTGCTACTAAGGGTCACACCCTCGACTGGCAGGTGAACCCCCATCCCTGGGTTCGGTCGAGGCTAGATCCTACTCCCAACTGAACTGACACTGAAACTGAAACTAGACTGAGTTTAACTAAACATTATTTCATGACTGATAGTGCTCATTATGGTCATAATAATTGAATAAATAAGAATAATCATGGTTTAACTGAATCATACTTGAAAATATGAAAATCATGTAAAACACGTAGGTATCAGGTATTCATAACCCACCAGCACTGAATAATCACTGAATGTAATAACAAGCTTAAAAGTGTAGTAAAGGATCATGGTTCAAAACCCATAAGGATATACATTTCATAAAACATGCGGGGATCATGAATTAAACACAGGAATACTTGCTAAAAATCATAAATTTAGGATTTATCATGGAATTCAATTGAATAAAGCACGGGAAACTCAAATTCATAGCATGAGGAATTCAAAATCTTGCATGGGATCATACATGGACTGAATTGCATTTAAATTTTCATAGAAACGTGAATTAAACCCATCGTAAGCAATACAAAATACAATAATAATAGAAAAATTCAATCTTTAATCGAAAAGAGGGTTTTTGGGCTCCATGAGAGAAAGAAACCCATCAATGAACATCCTACATACCTTAAACCTTTAACTTGAAAGAGAAACACAAATCTAGATGCTTTCGTGAAGGTTCTTGAACTTGGGAAACTTGAATTCTTGATTTCTTGGGGAGAAAGGAATTGAATTTGTGTTCTTGGGAGGAAAATTTGAGAAGAAGGATAAAATTATGCCCTAATTGATGCCTAAATCATGTTATGAATTATTGGGTTGAGGGGGAAAAGACCCAATTACCATTGGGTTGAGGGGGAAAAGACCTAATTACCTCTCAAGCATTTAAATTCAAAATTGGATGCGACAGGCTTACAGTGATATAGTCTAATCGTGGTAGGTCATTTCCCTTACCGCGATGCAGTGAACATGAGAATGGGAATAGGGCCGCGACGCGGGATTTCACGGTAACCCTCTGGTTCCATGATCCAAACATGCCCTAAACCTTGTCCAAAAAATTTGAAACTTCTCTGAGACAGACTTCTTACATCCCTGAACATGAATCAACTCAAAAATTAATGTCTCGGGGTCGGGAAGACCAAATTAAAAATCTTTAAAGTTTAGAGGCCTTAAAAATGACTAAGTCCCCAATACTTAGTGAAATTTTCAGGCCTTAATCCCCTTATACATGCAACTTGAATATCTCCCCCTTGGGAATACTTATACTCGAATGAGACTGGTTAGACTGGGAGTACTGTACTAAGGCAACTGATATCACATACTGAACATACATGACTAGGAACATGAATACATAACTGAGTCTGAAACATGATACATGAACTGAAATAATTTCATGAATGCATGAAATGACATGAGAATAATTATATAGCTGGAACTGAGAATGGGAAAGAGTCAATCTAAGAAAACTGTTACCTCAAGTTGAGTCTGAGTTTGCGAAAAAAGATATTTGAATATCTGCTTCTGCTTCCCAAGTAGCTCCCTCAATAGAATTATTCCACCATAGAATTTTAACCAAGGGAACTTCTTTGTTCCCCAACCTACGAATCTGACGATCAAGGATCTCAAATGAGACTTCTTCAAAAGAAAGGCTATCCTGAACACATGTACTTTATAAAGGCATAACAACAGTTGAATCACCAATACATTTCTTTAACAATGAAACATGAAATACTGGATGGACTGATGCCAATTCTGCAGGCAACTCTAGCTCATAAGCTACCTTCCCAAAATGATTGAAAATTTTATAAGGACCAACATAGCGTGGACTGAGCTTCCCCTTCTTGCCAAATCTCTACACTCTCTTAATGGGTGAGATTTTCAAATAGACTAAGTCACCAACATCAAACTCAAGGTCTCTCCTCCTCACATCTGCATAAGATTTCTGGTGACTTTGGGCTGTCTTCAGCTTCTTCCAAATCAACTGAACTTTCTCCATCCCCTCAAATACTAAATCTGGTGATATCAAAGTAGCCTCACCTTCTTTAAACCAACTAATAAAATACCTACATCTCCTCCTACAGGGAGCCTCAAACAGAGCCATCTGAATATTAAAGTGATAGCTATTATTATAGACAACCTCAATCAAAGGTAAGTGGTCATCCCAACTTTCTTTAAAATCAATAACACAAGCTCTCAACATGTCCTCTAAGGTCTTAATAGTCCTTTCTGCCTGACTATCTATCTGAGGATGAAAAGCTGTACTGAGATAAACTTGGGTACCAAGACCTTTCAAAAAAGCCTTCCAAAAATGAGAGGTAAACTGAGTACCTCTATTTGATATGATATAGAATGGAACTCCATACAACTTAATCGACTCTTTAATATAAAGCCTGGCATAATCCTCAGTTAAATGCGAAGTATGAAATGGCATGAAATGAGTTGATTTAGTCATTCTATCCACAATGACCCATATTGAATCATGCTGATGACGAGTACGAGGCAAACCCATCACAATATTCATGTTCACCACTTCCCACTTCTAAATAGGGATACTAAAATCCTACAATGTTCCACTAGGCCTCTGATGCTCAACTTTAATCTGCTGATAATTTGAATACTTAGCCACAAACTTTGCAATATCCTTCTTCTTACCATTTTTCCAATAGATTTTCTGCAAGTCACGGTATATATTAGTGGCTCCTGGATGAATGGAATATCATGCACCATGCATTTTTGCAAAAATCTGCTGCCTCAACCCATCAACATATGGAGCACATAACCTGCCCTAACAACGAAGCATACCATCTCCCCCCTGGGAGAAAACTTCTACTTTATGATCTCTAACTGTTTTCTTCAACTTAATCAGAATAGGAAAACTTCTACTTTATGATCTCTAACTGTTTTCTTCAACTTAATCAGAATAGGATCCTTATCTTTATGTTTTTTCACTTCAATAACCAATGAAGATTTCAAACCCATATGCTACCTTCAGTTGAATCAACCAACCGACGCCTAACCAAGCAAGCTGATGAACCTCCTGAACTAACTTCTTCTTATCCTCCTCAACATGAGCAATGTTACCTATAGACAATCTACTAAGGGCATCTGCAACTATATTGGCCTTGCCCGAATAATACAACACACTCATATCATAATCTTTTAACAACTCGAGCCACCTTCTCTGATGAAGATTTAAGTCTTTTTGTGAGAACACATACTGCAAACTTTTGTGATCCGTGAACACATCAACATGAACCCTGTAAAGATAGTGCCTCCAAATTTTTAAGGCAAAAATAATAGTTGCTAACTCAAGATCATGGGTCGGGTAATTATTTTCATGGGTTTTAAGTTATCTAGAGGTATAGGCTATGAACTTGCCTATCTGCATCAATATACAATCAAGACCAACTCTAGAAGTATCAGAGTAAACTACAAACCCATCTGAACCATTTGGCAAGGTCAATACTAGGGCTAAAGTAAGTTGAGTCTTCAACTCCTGAAAACACTTCAAATATGAATCTAACCATTGAAATTTAACTTTGTTCTGAGTTAATCAAGAGATGAGGGATGCAATAGAAGAGAACCCTTCAACAAACCATCTGTTATAGCCATCCAAACCTAAGAAACTCTTGATATCTAATAGTGAGATGGGTCTGGGCTAGTTTTTTACTGCCTCAGTCTTTTGAGGATCAACTCGAATGCCATCACCAAAAACTATATGGCCAAGTAAAGATACAGATCTTAGCCAAAACTCATACTTACTAAACTTTTCAAATAACTAATGAGCCCTAAGGGTCTGTAATACAATTGTCAGATGGTCTGCATGATCATTTTCACTACAGGAATATACAAGAATATCATCAATGCAGACTATGATGAATATGTCCAAGTTCTGCTTGAACACTTTATTCATTAAGTCCATGAAAGCTACCAAACAACATAACTAAGAATTTAAAGTGACCATACCGAGTTCTGAAAGCTGTCTTTAGAATGTCATACTCTCTGACTCTGAGTTGATGATAGACAGATCTGAGGTTTATCTTTGAGAAGAAATTGGCACCCTGAAGTTGGTCAAACAAGTCATTGATCCTAAGGAGTGGATACCTACTTGATTGTGACTTTGTTTAACTGATGGTAATCGATGAGCATCCTGAGAGAACTATCTTTTTTACTCACGAAAAGAACTTGTGTGCCCCATAAGGAAATACTGGGTTTGATAAATCCCTTATCTAAGAGATCTTTTAGCTGTTCATTTAATTCCCTAAGATCATCTAGAGCCATTCTGTAGGGCAGAATAAAGATAGGCTGGGTAACTACAAGAAAATCTATTTTGAAGTCAATTTCCCTTTTAGGAGGAACTTCGAAAAGGTCTTCAGGGAACACATCTGGAAATTTCCTTACTACTAAAACTGACTCGAGACTTGGAGTCTCAAAACCAGAGTTTTTTACTTAGACAAGATGGTACATGCACCCTTTAGATATCATTTTCCTTGCCTTTAGGTAAGAAATAACCTAACCCCTTAGCTTTGAAGTACTACCCCTCCATTTAATGACTGGTTCATTGGGAAACTGAAACTGAACAAATCTATTTTTCCAATCAACTGAGGAATACCATGAGTGAAGCCAATCTATGTCGAGAATGGCATGAAAATCATTCATCTAGAACTCTACAAGATCAGCTAAGGTAATTTTCCAAGATACCATGATCGAGCAATTTCTGTATACCTATCCGGCTATAATAGATTTACCAACTGAGGTAGACACTAAGAAAGTTTCTGCTAAATATTTGGTACTAACATCAAAATTGACTACTATATAGGGGTTATAAAAGAGAGTAAAGCTCTGGGGTCTAATAAAGCATAAACATAGAGATGAAAGACCTATAACGTACTCGTAACTGTATCAGGAGAACTTTCTTGATCATGCCAGGTCTGGATATCATACAACCTATTCTGACGCTACCTACTAGTTACATTGGAAGCGGCACCCTACTGAGTCAGGAGACCAATTGAAATTGGAGGATGGTTGGACAGACCCTGCTGACCAACCTTTAGGTATTCTCTAACTCTGTGGCCTGGCTTGCCATATCCAAAACACACATAACTGTCAGCTCTACACACATCTTGATAATGCCGCCATATTCCTCGTAGAGCAGATTAGTACGACCAATGGTCACACTACCCTGGAACTTAGAGCCTGGCGCCCTATACTAACTATCTTTCCTGAACTTAGGCACTAGTACACTAGATGAAGATGGATTTGGGGATAAGAACTTTTGACGGAATTGAGAACGGTTACCACCTTTCGATATTGGCTGAGAAAAGTTAAAAATACCTATTCTGGCCCTCTTATTCTCTCTCTTTTTCTACTTAAGCTTCTCTTTCTTAATATGCTGAGCATGAACCATAAGTCTAGATAAATCCATACCTTAATCAACATTGTGGTCCTACACTCCTTGTTCATACTCTCAGCTACACCATACATAAACTTACTTATTCTAGACCTATTATCTACAACCACATTAGGAGCATACCTTGCCAACTAAGAAAACTTAAGCGAGTACTCCTTACTCATACTGCCTTACTTCAAACTAATGAACTCCTAAATCTTAGCCTACCTCAACTCTAATGGGAAGAACCTATATAGAAAAACCTTGGCAAATTCCTCTCATTCAACAGGCCTTGCATAAATACCACGGTCCTCCTTTCACTACTTAAACCAGGTGTGAACTACATCTTATAACTGATATACAACCAACTCTTCAGTCTCACTCGAATTTACACCCATGATATCTGTCACTTTCTGAACCATATTAAGACATTCATGTGGGTCTTTTTCAGACTTGGATCCTGAATATGAAGGAGGATTCATTCGGGTGAAATCCCAAATCCCAGTTGTAACTATATATGCCACTGGGTTGGCTGGGAAAATATCTTACTGGTTGTTCTGAGCTGCTACTAAATGATCTAAGGTAGTGAAAGCTATTCTAAACTCAGCGTGAGAGACATGCTCTTCCTAAACAGGCGAAGGTGGGGGCTGGTCCCCATCTTTTTTTCCATTGTTTCTTTTGGGAGGCATAGTCTGCAAACAAAATGAAAGATGAGTTAGAAAGAGGGTTTAATTAGAGCTCATGCTTATTCACACAATATGAATACTGAAAGAAGGGAAAATTTTGCCTAAAATGTCTCATATCCTCTTGTCCATAAGTGTGGAGCCCTTCACACTTATTGATACGACTCTACTCAACGTGGATTTTAGACTCCTTAGGATACTTTAAGGCCTTAGGCTCTGATACCAAGTCTTGTCAAGACCCGAGGCTACCTCCTAGTCGTGACAACAGTTTTTAAGATCACAAGTGACCACAAGCTAACCAATGTGTTGGTACCTGTTGAGAGCACTGAATAAAATAATAATAATGGATATGTATAAAAATTAATTAATAAATCCATAAAGTTTGAATACTGAAAATACAAATGAATCACAAGTCAGAAACATATGATAAGACTGATAAAACTAGCTATCTAACTGACTGTATGAATGTGTGAAAGCCTCAAAACTGAATAAGGAGTTGATGGGACATTCCCCCAACTAATTCTGACTGAATGAAAATAAGATATACTGATATAACTGAATAATCATAACATGTCCTCGATGGATGAGGACTCACCACTACTGCTGCCATATTATGCTAAGTTGTTTAACTATGGCCGTAAAGCTGAGCATTCGAACCTATGATATAAGACATCATAGCGCAAAGAAGAGTATGCGGTCAGTACTTTAAATATACTGGAATATGAGATGAGGATAGAATAAAATGCATGGGGTAACTGTGCATAAATATATGTACATGTAAAATCTGAGAATGCAAGACTAAGTGTATATTTGCTATGTTACTGAGATAAATCTATAATCTGAAAGCTATAAAATTAAATATATAAAATTCTGTACACTTAGTCAAGCAAACCTAAATTGAAAATACACTGAATATTATAAAGAGACTGTGGGAGGTATCATGTAATTGACATGCCCCAATCTGACCTAATTGGGGTCCAACCTAAAACCCTTGTCTAAAGGGTGTCAGTACCATACCATGAGTACTAATACTGGCTACGTGGATCCACTAAACTGGTGTCCCAAAGGACTAATGAGTCACCCTCAACTGGTAGGTGCTCTATTGAGATATGTGTTACCCTCAACTAGTAGGTAAACACATTATCAACCCTCAACTAGCAGGTAGACATCTCTAACCTATGCTGGTCATGTAGTTTGGAACTTGGGGATTGCTACTAAGGGTCATACCCTTTTCTGGCAGGTGATCCCCTATCCCTAGGTTCGCTCAGTGCTAAATCCTACTTTCAACTAAATTGACAACGGAACTGAAACTTGACTGAGGTTAACTGAACATTATTTCATGACTAATAGTGCTTATTATAATCATAATAATTAAATAAATAAGAATAATTATGGTTTAATTGAATCATAATTAAAAATTTGAAAATCATGTAAAACATGTAGGTATCAGATATTCACAATCCACCAGCACTGAATAATCATTGAATGTAATAACAAGCTTAAACTATTGTAAATGATCATGGTTCAAAATCCATAAGCATATACATTTCATCAAACATGTGGGGATCATGAATTTAACATGGGAATGCTTGCTAAGAATTATAATTTAGGATTTATCATGGAATTCATTTGAGTAAAGCATGGGAAACTCAAATTCACAGCATGAGAAATTTAAAATCTTGCATGGAATCATACATGGACTGAATTGCATTTAAATTGCCATAGAAACATGAATTAAGCCCATCTTAAGTAATACAAAATATAATAAAGATTAAAAAATTCAAACTTCAATCGAAAAGAGGGTTTTTGGCTCCATGAGTGAAAGAAACTCATGAATGAACATCCCACATACCTTAAACCTTTCACTTGAAAGAGAAACACCAATCTTGATGCTTTCTTGAAGATTTTTGATCTTGGGGAACTAGAATTCTTGATTTCTTAGGGAGAAAAGAATTGAATTTGTGTTCTTAGGGAAAGGGAATGGCTTTCTTGGGAGGAAATTTAGAGAAGAAGGGAAAACTTATTCCCTAACTAATGCCTAAATTATGTTATGAACAATTGGGTTGAGGGGGAAAAGACCCAATTTCCCTTCAGCCATTTAAATTCAAAACTGGATGTGACATACTTACCGCGATGTGGTTTAATCGCGGTCGGTCATTTCTCTTACTGCGACGCGATGAATATGAGAATGGGAATAGGGCCACGGTATAGTGTTATTGCGGTAACCCTCTGGTTCTGTGTTTCAAACATGCCCCAAACCTTGTCTGAAAAATCCAAAACTTCTCTGAGACATACTTATTACATTCTTGAATATGAATCAACTCAAAAACCAATGTCTCGAGATCAATAAGACCAAATTAAAAATCCTTAAAGTTTAGAGGCCTTACAAATGACAATGTCCCCAGTACTTAGTGAAATTTTCAAGCCTTAATCCCCTTATGCGTGCAACTAGAAGTTGAACTGAACTAAGAATAGTATGAGATGCTACAGTGGGCCTCAATTCTATTAAGGTTACCCTTCCTAGATTTAACGGATATAGTAAACCCAAAGGATTTCTTAAATAAGAGTCATAATATAAGTGTCCTCAACTTGTAGTCAAAGCGCTGAGTTTAAAAAGTCTTTTGAGAAGACTTATCTTAGGTACCCTACAAGAGAAGGATGTAAAAAAAAATCCTCCCAATAGCCTTAAAGGTTCTCAATGTTTTAAATGTTAAGGTTAGGATCATCAATGAGTAAATTTACTATCCAAAAAGCAAGAACACTTAGGAGGAAGATCCATACTACAAGGAAGACTTGGAGCAAGAAGAGGACTACATAGGGAGAGTTGATGACTCTAGAAAGGGTGAGGAAGAAGTAAATGATCCCTATAATGAGGATGCCACCATCACAATTATTCTTTCGAAAAAGGTACCAATTGAAGAGGTATTTCCTCAAGAAGGAGATATTTGTATTCCACCTTACTTGGTCAAGCAAGTTATGAATCTTCATTACTCTAGGGATTTTTTCGAGAATCATGATGTGAATGGTGATGATTTCTTGAATTTGAGGACAAATTTTTTTTAAGAAGGATACGATTATACAATCCAGATTATACCAAAGATTCTTACTCAAGGTAATTGAAAAAGCCTTTGAGATGAAGATGAGTTTTGTGATCCACCATGATTAGATAAGTGATGGCGGAGTGTCACCCATTTGGGCAATTTGTATTTGGGGTCACTTTTGGGACTAATTTATTTAGAATTCACTTTTGGACCCATTTTATAATAAATATCTCATGACTATAAATATCTAGGATTTTTCCTTTTCTTACTTAGATGATTTTTGATAAAACTTACACTTGAGATTTTTCAAAGCATGTTGAATGCTTTTGGTAACTTTATTTTAGAAACTTTGGTTGCTAGTTTAGTAATTTTGCTCCCAATCTTCATAACAGATAGTGTTATGGTAATCTAAAGAAAGCTCTATTTATCATTTTCTTTATAATCTTTCAATTTTCGTACTTTATTTCATTTTTGTATTTTAAAACTTACACTTGAGAGTGTTCAAAACTTGTTGAAAGCTTTTGGTAACTCTGTTTAGAAACGTTGGTCATGATTGTTTAGAAACGTTGGTCATGAGTGTAGTAATTTTTCTCTCGGTCTTTATAAGAGATAGGTATTTGTGGTAATCTAATAGAAGATCATTGGATTTAATATATCCTTTGGTTGTCCTTTTCTTTATCACTTTGTATTTATCTATTTATCCTTTTCTTTATTATTTTTTGATTTCCATACTTTGTTTTCATTTTTATATTTTGGGTTTGTATTAATGAAAGACGAATTTAGCCTCGTCAACTCTTGGTGCATCCAAAATCAAGTCCTAATAACCTTTTGATACAAAGTAATCACCCTTAGCAGTCAAACAATAATGTTCATCATTATATTAAGTTCTCATTCTGAGTTAATCTTTTGTAGCTTCTTCCCGTACCAACTGCAGTCATTTGGTGGTTTACGATCCCAAAATCTTTCATTGTTGTGAAAATAAACTCCATGGACCTATATCATCCATAATGTATCTTGATTTTCCATAACTTGCCATACCAGCTTACCTACAGATACCATATTTCATTTCTTGCAACCTTTTATGCCAAGATCCCATTGTCTCTTTGGTCTATTGATTGTGTCCCAAGCTACCAGATGTACTTTCTTCTTTTGTTTTGTACTCTCTCACACTAATGTTCTATATTTTTGTCTAAATATCTCAATACACTCTGAAAAAGTATAAATACTGAGCCCCAAAATTGTGTAATGAGAACAACACTGATTTAATGATTCGTAGTTTGAAAGCATAAGATAGATGTCTGATAGATATTACTTTAATCCTCTCAGTAATATTCTCTATAAGTTGGTGGAATTCAAGCTTAATCTATTTCTTAGTTAACAATGGAAGGCCTAAGTATCTAATTGAGAAAGATCTAATAGTGAAACCTGTTAATTTCAAGAGCTCCTCCTTTGTTTTTGCATCCACCCGAGCCACAAACAAATTTGACTTGTCTAAATTTGCTTCCAAAATAATAGTATATGAGAAATGTTGAAATACCTCTAATATTCTCTACAATGATTCCACATGCCCCTTGCCAAATTAGTCCATTTGTAAATATGAGATGAGTTTGTCTCTGATATTTATATAAAGGGTGATACCTGAAGTCAGACAATTTTTCCATTTTATCCATTTTATCAAGGATTATATATATCCATCACCAATAAAAATAACAAAGAGGATATGGGATCCTTTTCTCTCAGCCCCCTCTTTTCTTTAAACAATCCATGGCTTTCCCTATTAACCATAATAAAAAATCTTGTATTTATCACAAATGCCATTATAAGTGTAGTAAACTGTGGTGGAAACCTATAACCTCTCAACATTTCTATAAGAAATTATTACCTTACCATATCATATGTTTTTCTCAAATCTATCTTCATCATGCACCTTGTTGACGTCTTTCTATTGTACTGTCTCAACAGGTCACAACAATCTACCCTGAATGAAAGCAACTTGGGTCTGAAATACCAGATGAGGATCACCTGTTATAGTATGATACATAGAAATTTATATGTGTATTTATAGACCAAATTACAGCATCATATGGGTCTAAATTGCCCTGTGTTATCTGGCTTGAACACCTTTGGGATGAATGTGATAAGTAATGCATTCAACTGCTTCAACATAATTTCATTCCTCAACTCAAGTACTACATCCGTGACTTCTTCACCAATAACTGACCAAGAATCCCTAAAAAATTAATGCAATTTCTCAATTACAAATACAAATATTGTTGGAAGTGAGGGGATGGGGCGGGTGGGATGAGATTCAGGTTGGAGTTTTCTCTCCAATTTCATTAATGGGTGTGTAATTGTAATTGATTATCACCCTCCTTAAATCCACTAATAAAATTACATTATGTATATTGTTGTATCGTTGTAGGTCCTCCTCTGACTACTTGGTAACAATTTTTTTTGTACATTTTTGTCGTATCGAGAAAAAGTAACTTAGGCACATCACATTTTCAAAGTTTTTCAGAAGCTACTAATATCACAATGTTCAAAGTCTATCTGATGTTCCTTGCAATCAAATATATCTAAAGGAGATTCAAATCATACTACATCCAGAAAATATGTTACTAACAACAACAAATCGTGGAGGTATATCAGAGAGAAGAACGAGGGAGGAACATAATTGTATTCATAATCTTGATAACTAAAATTATTTTATTAGTTTTGTGATCATAGTATATTTGCTTTATTTGAGGAATTTGTTGCAAATAAAGTGGCTCACCCAGTTGAATTTATTGCTAATTTGTTGCAACAAATTTTAAAATGATAGAAAATAAAATGCAACAATAAATAAAATATGAAGAAGCATAATTTTTTATTGATAAAGAATATGAGTACAATTTATTTATTTTCTTGATTCATTTTTCTTGATTATATTCATAATTTGAGGACCGATAGTAGAGTATTACTTGAATATAGGAAGATTTAGATTTCTTTGTAATATATTTGATCGCGAAAAATATCCAGCTTGTTTTGAGAAAGATTGTTTTAGACACTGCCTTGATCTCTTTGTGAATATCCCATAAGTTAATATGAAATATTCTAAATGCCTCTAGAAGGGAATATATTACTCTTTAGAGGAACATATTTCTCTGAAAGAGAATATATTACCTTTTAAATAAGCATGATTTAAGATTTACGGTGGAGTAACCTCCCAACTAGGGTTTATGTGTCACTATCTAAAAATGGTGTTATGATGACACTTGTTGCGGTCCAACCTTGACAAGTAAGTCAATCACTAAACGGTATAGAAAATCTATTAAGAATAAAAATAGTAAGACGAGACTTCTAGAACAAAGTCAGGTCAATTATGAAATATATCTAATTAAGTAGAAATTTGAAGAAGTAACATAAACCACTCAAAATCTGGTATTATAATGTAAGAGCATCTAAGTACAAATTTAAAACCAAAAAATAAAAAATTTGTCTCTGATTCACATAAAGACATAAGTAGGGATAAATGAGAACCGAATCTGCCCCGAACTCTGGAGCAAATCCGTACCTCAAAGTCTGAAATCTTTGCACAAAATCAACAGCCACGTGAGATGCTCGTACTAGGATTTACACTGAAAGAGTACAGTAGGCGTGATTACAGTCAATTTGTACTTAGTAGGTATCATAGACTGATAGAGCGAAGAAGAAAATAAGATAAGCAAAATAACACTTTGAGCACGTCACCTGCAAGCAGAAAAGTCCCAAATGATAACTCACACCATCTCCACTAATAACTTTAATATATATAAATATGAAAATAAAAACAATACATATATATGAAGAAAATAGTGAAACTAAGCACAAACCAAGAAAACTAAAGAAATCATGAATGATGCGTGTGCAAATGCAATACAATGCAATGTGGGTAGGTTGAATGCTGAAAGTCATCGCATAACTTCTTGTATACACCCATCGAGCTCGTAGTTCCCAGATAGGACCCATAGGGGTTCGCAATCCATATACTATGTCTCAAATATCAATCTTAACTCATATCTCTAGCTCATTTTCATGGAGAGGATTTTTATAAAAGTGTCTCATTTTCGTTCAAAAATATTTTCAATGGTACCAGTATCACATGAATATATATATATATATATATATATATGTGTGTGTGTGTGTGTGTGTGTATATATATATGTATGTGTTGTGTGAGAGAGAGAGAAAGTCTAGAAATCAACTCAATATGTCCACAATTTATGATTTTCAACTCCAATTAGTCACCATCCGAATAAATATGCATGTAAGACATCTTTTATATCATATTAACCCCAAACTTGGGTATTTTTATCATGATAAAGACAATCAATGCTCAAGTAAGGGCTATATAAGAAAAATGAGCCTCTGCACGGACATTATATCTAGAATGGAGGCGTTTGAATCCACAAATAAGGACAATGATGCCGAATAAAGCCCCCACATGGGCAATACACAATATGAAATATCACAAATCAACAACAACGGAATATAAGCCCCAAGATTGGCACACAATAATAATAATAATTTTCAAAAATAAATTCCATAGTTATTTTTCCCAACTCATAGTATGCTTTACTTATATATTAACTACCCAACTCAATTCGAAAGAAATTAAGCCATAACTACCTCAATACGACGAAATTCTGACATAAAGTGCTTCGAAATAGAGTCTTTCTCTAACGAACGGCCTCAGAATTAACTACAACATTCAAATACAATATCTACATATTAAAAGAAAGTTAACGATAGTCATATTGCCCATATTTGGGACGGGTCTAAAATGGATTTGAAAAATGAGTTTGAAAATGAAAAGGATAGTACTAAAATTTTATTTTAGAAATACCTTCCCCAAGTTTATAAGAATCTATAGGTGAAAACCCACGCGAACATGAGTTAAAAATAAGGTCCAAATCGAACAAAAATTCTTTCTAAACTTTATCGATAAAAATTTCAAATTTTTATTTTGAATCATGGTTTAAAGGTGTTTTTGTTGTTATAATCGATATAAAGTAATAGGAATAGGGTTTTGAATCTTACCCATGGTCAAATAGTGAAGAAATCCTCAAGAATTGCGCAAATTCGAAGCTTAAAGGTCCAAAAATGAAGAAAAAACGTGAAAGTAAATTATACATACCAACCCTTAAGTGATCATCTCTTAAGTGGTGGGTGACTGCTAAAGCGGTCTAGCCTATGTGGCTATGCACACTAAAGCAATCTCCTTCCGTAAATGCGGCACCCGCTAAAGCGATCTAACGTCCGTTTTAGCGATAGGCGACTAGTCAAACATGACCGCTGAAGCGGTGCTTTGTCGTTTAAACAGCTATTGCTAAAGCGGTATTTTTGCTGCTAAAGCAATTGTTGCACCTTCAGCTACACCAGCAACTTTGCTAAGTTGCAAAGTTGTCGGTCGACCACTAGAGATTTGTTCGGAATTTTGTAAATGCAATGGACTATGAAACTAGTCAATTTTTAATGCTTTCAGACTCAATAGCGATGCCAAATTTTAGTAAAATTATTACTTTCTTCAAATTGACCTACGAGACCTCTTTTTACTATTTTTTAAATGAAGGATCGAAATATAAGATAGAGGTCCCAAACTCGAACCAACCATACTACTAATCAAAATTTGATATTGTGAACCTAATGGAACTGTCCAAAATGTCATCTGATACTCAGAAGTATAAATATTGATCAAAGTCAACTATATGACTATATAAGCCTCTAAAAATCACACACTTGATAAAATCACTTTTGATCGCATCAAAAATCATGCCAACCATTTCTACACCTCAAAATCAATATGTAATAGTTATAGGGAAGGACAAAATACATAAAACACATAAAATCTAGTTTTCACAAATCAGGTCATTACATTAGGGTAGATTATCTTTCAAGAAACTCTATAAGATTTGACTCATATTGAAGAGTCCCACTAAATTTTGATGTCTACAAATTTCTCATACCTCAAGGCTTGTAGGCTTAATGAAACTAATATATGAGACTTGAAGTATAATGATAAATAGAGTTCTAATATTTTCAATTTTGTGCTTCTAGATTTGTATATTTAATTTGTGTGAGAAAAGATGAAGAATAAATTTGGTCCAACTGGACACGCCAAATTTGTAAACAATTAAGTTTTATTCACGAATAGTGACAAGTAATAGTATTTAATTTTAATATTTGTATAGAGGTTACAATCCTTATAAAATCTTATATAAAAAGATTTAATTCTTTTATTTTTCTCTTCATGATCATCAACTCAAGAGCTTCGCTTAGTTCTTGAATCGATTTAATAATTATTGAAATTTCACCACAAACGCAATATTGACCTGTTATTACAATCATGAAAATGTGAAAAATTATGGCCAACACTTGGAGAGGAGAACTTCTCTGTATATGAAAGACTTTCAAATTAACCATGAAGAGAAAAACTTCTCTACATCTTTTTTATGAAATTCAAGGATAAATCCAATAAGATAGAGCTTTCTCTAAAATAAACCTACTTATTTGATTGATGTTAAATTTTTCCCACTCCTAAGCTAATGAGCGAGTCCAAAGAGCGCAGACTAGCCATAGAGCTTGTATACGATTTTTTGATTCGAGATTCATGAATTATAGACGGTATCTCTCTATGGCCTTTCACCCCTGAAAGTGTCCTTCCTTCTCAATCTTCGGTCCTATGAAACAAAAATGAAGAGTTACATTCAAAAGGAATGAAGAAATTCTTGTAGTTTTTTAGGATGAGGTACCTCAACTGGGTAGAGCAAAGGAGATGATGGAAACCACCTATAGAAAGGATCATGAAAGAAACGATTAAATTGAATCCACTTACAATTCGAGTTTCCAACAAAATACCTGAAAGGACTGCAGGGGCCACTTTATATAGGCCTGAGTTAGAGGTTGAGGTAACTTTGGTCTCCAAGTAAATATATAGACATACATACAAAAATAATATTATAATTATTTAGAGTGATCTTTTTTCTTCTTGTGTATTAGTTATTTTTGGTGTAGTATTTTTAAAAGACACATAACCTTTAATTTCACATATTAATATATTATTAATAAAAATAAAAATTAATTCTAGTTAATAAAATATTGATCATTTGTTTGGAATATATTAACTTGAATGTTGTTGTCAAAACTTTATTTATTAATATGAAGTTTGAGTTGTTTAATTCAAAGTTCTAAAATATTTCTGACAAAAGTTAGATAGCTTTTCCTTTCTTTATTTTCTGTAGATAATTTTTTAAACGTATTTCACAATCTTCATTATTATTTCAAGTGAAGTTGAAACTATAAAATTTATTATTAAAATTTTTGAGGCCTCAAAATTTTTGGGCGCCTAAAACAAACGCTTTACTAGTTTACCTTTGAGTCACCCATGTTATACATTTAATTTTGATTATGACAACCTAATTATATTATCCCCGATACGTACTAATGTTGTTATGAAATACCTAGCATGTACTCTCATCGTCCATAATTACTTGTCCATGTTATTAAAATAAATGTCTAGCAATGCTTTTCCAGTTTAAAAATTCAATAGATAATTTAATCATTTTTATCCATTTTACCATTATAGTATTAAATACAACTCCCTTTTTAGTTGTATGGTTTCCTTTTTTAGAGTCAAACGAAATAAATTTTGATCAACATTCTAAGATATATTTTTTAAAATTATTTTCAAAAAAAAAAACTGCAATTTATAGTACTTCTCATATTATTTTAAATATCTAATTTTTAAATTTTAATATATTGATTAATCTAATATAATTTAACTTTAAAATTTAATTAAATTGACTCTCAAAAAAATGAAATATGCCAACTAAAAAGAAATGAAGAGTATTCATTACCGATTATATTATTTTAAAATATTAAATTTATAATATTTTAATGATGATATAATATGATTACCTCTATTATTTATTTTTTTTAAGAATATTTCAAATCAATATTAGACCAGTATGTTGAACGAAAGGCGAACCAATTTAGATTTGTCCAATATGGATTTGCTTGCTAAGTCTGAATCGGATAAAAGGAGAACCAAAAACTCCATTCGCATTTTCTTATCCTTCTTCCCTTATCTATTTCTTACTACATTTATCACCCAATTAAAAACAATTCAAGTTTGATACTCCATCCTTCCTATAATTGATTATCTTACTAAAAATAGTTATTTCATATTAATTATTTATAATACTAAATCAAAAAAAGTATTAATTATTTTTTTTCATATTATTCTTATAACTTTTTTTTCTTTGAAAGTACACACTTATTTATAAAATTTTTAAAAAATGTTTTAAAGAATGGATTACTAATAAAATTATTTTTTTATTTATAATTTCTTAATATGTGTAAATGACTAACTAATATGAAACGAAAAAAGTGAACCACAAAATGAATGTTTATTTTTCTTTCTTTTTTTTCTTTTTTAATTGGGGGGAGGGGATTACAATGTGGGGAATCGAACCCTCACCATAAGGTGAAAGTTCAGCTAACTAACCAACTAAGCTACTAAGATTCCCCACAAAATGAATGCAAGATTGACGTTATGATGTTGACAGCCCCCGCTGGACAAACCACTGAATCAGACAACAAAATTAAAAATCACTTTATCTCTATGTGTTTTTTTTATTTTAACTTGACATAAAATTCAAAATACTATATAAAAAAAAAACTTTTAAATCTTAAGCTTAAACTAAATATTTTCTTTATTTTATTTGATTCATATTAACTTAACACTCCTCTTAATAAAATATTCAATTGAAAATTAATTTTACTGAATTGATGTTATTAATTATACTTCAAAAATTTAAATTATTATTTTCTTTAGTACTCTTCTTATCATTAAGGTTTTTATTATGATTCAGATCTCACTTGTAAGATTAAGTTAAATATGTTATTTTTTGTTGTTATACTTGAAAGGCGTATCACGTAAATCGGGGAAGAAGAACTAATTTTGCATGTAAAGTTTTTCCACAAAATTTTATTTCTTGGATATTTTTATAAAATTTTAAAACTACATAAAAATGTGATACATCCTTTTAAATAATTAAAATGTTTTAAAATATAAAAAAACATAAATAATATAATGTGAATTAATGATTTGACTGATGGAACTTGCATCGGATTCCTCAAACCTCAAGTAGATTACATATTCAGGGCATTTATTTGAAATCCGTTACTTTTGTTCTTTTCTCTTGTAATTATGTAACCAAAATTATAATTATCTGCAAATAACTTTTAAGTCATCTATAACAGTTGTAATATACCAATAATAAGACTTCATTAAATAATATTTTCTCCTACTAAAATTAGTATAATGGCCAGAATCTATTCTTAAAAAAAGGATGTATTTGGCATAAAGGAGAATTTTTCCTCAGAAAAATAAGTGACTCTTATTTTCTGCTGGTACGTATTTGGTAAGTAAAATAGTATTTCTCCAAAAGTAATTATATACAATAGAGCAAAATACTATATTGTGGGAAATGGGCTCGGGGGTGGTTAAAGGTGGAATGCTCAATGGATGAGGGTTAGAGATTGAATAAGTGGGGAGGAGGCAATGAATTTGAAATATCAACAACATACCAAGCATATCCCAACAAATGATGACTGAATACGACAGGTGCTTTCAGATCTTATCTCTACCTTCATGTGATAGATAGATTGTTTCGATAAACTATTAGGCTATGAAATGTCACTTCAAGAAAATGTTTTATCAAACACCCTAAATCTCAAGTAGACTACCTTAAGTGCTCCTATTTTTCCTTATGCTACTTCTAATTTTACTTGATTTACGTTCAAACAATTTATTTCGTAAAATTTATGATGTTCATCTTATTGACTTCTTCCATCCAGGTGACTCTAGGAACTCCAGTAGTATATATCACAGGCTTCATGTCTATAGTTTCCACGAGGGGTTTACATAACTGATTCAGGGATTTAATTAAGTCAACATATTTAACTTTGTTGAGATCACTTTCTTTAACATTCCTATCGTCGTAATTCCTAGCAAAGTAGTAGGGAAGGTATGCAAAGAAGGCTTTTTTAGGGAGTTTGGGTGGTACAATTTAGGAAAATTCGCTGGGGATGTTGGGCATGTAGTGAATTCAGTCTGGCCAGTATCTTCTGGTAGACTAGTGGCCAGACCGACCATCCATACGGTGGTGGAGAAGGTTTACGGTTAGGGTGGTAACTAGTGTATTTCCTTTTTTCCATTATAAATATTGAATAATTAAATCACAATTCATAGAATTGGTTGATATGATTCATTAATTAGCTCGGGTACCACACCAGTACTGTACATGGATAAGAAATCATCCCGTATAGGTCATAGCTAGTGGGTGCACCCGTAACATCTATAGCATGTATGTAAAAGGTATGTATGAGTGTGATGATTCCATGAGTGAATCGGGTATATTATTATTGTTACTGTTATTATTTATATTGGTTCTATGAGTGGATCACGTTATATTATGATTGTTGTTGTGGGTTCCTTCAGTGAGATAAATTATGATGTTGCTTGATATATTGTAGATTCTTATGTATCCTGGTTACTTGGCATATTTATGTTGCCCAAATTATACCTTCCAAAAAGTATAAAGCAATCATTGAATCAAATATAAAATCCAACTAGGTTGGGGTTGATTTCACAGGAAATAGATTGAAATTATATCAAGTGTTTGTTTAAGTAGCAGGTAAATAAGTAAAAGATAGGGGATTTTTGTGAAATAAAATATCCATATTAACAATTGTTGGTTGTTGGGTTTGTGGTCAATATGATAAAGCACTAGGATTGTGATCCTCATGACTTCATAATTATATAGGTTTCTCGTGCTAGCAAACTATTCTGATGTGTTACATGTAAAATCTAACAAAATAGGATCATATAAACATCTATCAATCTTAGATAGATGAATTTCACTCTCCTCTTCTAGGTATCTAAGTGTATTATTTTTTAACTCTTATTCTTGATCTAAGATTAAATATCCCTATTACACTTCAAGTTATTAGATGAAGATTGATAGCTTCAAATCTCTATTGTTATTTCTTTTTCCCAATCCTTACTTTTCTCTCAAGCAAGTCTAAAATATTGACGAGTTCCTAACATTTGCAACTGTCAGAAAGAAATCAAAACGAAGAAAATACTAGTACATGCAAGGTCTAGAATTGTATCACACTTAACCTATTTTGTCAATTCATCATGGTTTTCACAATCCTAGTTGTGGGGTTTAGATACTCATAGTTGCAAGCACACAAGAAGAATTTAAATATGAGAATATAATCATGTACTTAATAAGAATAAAACTCCAAAATCTCAACTTGAATTCAAACTCTAGAAATAATATTCATAAACTTCCAAGAATATGACATAGAACCTCACAATATAATATTTTAAAATATGAAAGAGTGTAAAAAAGTACAGCAAACCCCATAGGAGTATTTATAGAGTAAATAAAGTCTATCCTAAAAAAACATGAAATCTAGGTTGGTGGTATCAGACGATAGAAAGGTATGATCGTGGTTAGAACCTATGATCGTCCTTTGATGCTAGTTATTTGTATCATGGATTTTTATCTTTAGATATTGGCTGATATGACTCTTAATACGACTCTGTGATTTCAACATATGACTGTGCAATATAGTTGCCTAATCATCCTTCACTTGAACTTCTGAAAATTGCAACTCTGGAGTTCCTCCTCATGGCATCATGGTACAATCATGACTATAAAGCATGATAATGGGGATCATTCATTTGATATTTATTATACTTGACTCCTGTAGATTGGCATTTAATTGGCTTCCTACGATTTTATTTTGTGATCGTACAATCAACCTATGATCGTATAATCCTTTCGTCTGATTGACTTTTGAGAATCAACCCTCTGGTTCTTGGTACAACAATATTAGAATGATCGTAGTCATATCCTATGATCGTGACTTCGATTATCCGAGCTACCTTATGTTCAATTTCTAGCACTTTTCCTCCTCTGCACCTATTTAGCCTGCAAATAGTAAAAAATCCATCATATACACATAAACATATCCTTGTATTTGTAAATAGTCCTCGTTTTAAGCGTATTAACTGTATTAACTCCAAATCATTTCAGCACCCTCAACTTAAATTTTTGCATGTCATTATACAAACAAAATAAACTAGACTCACTAAGACGTTTAACTTAGAGCAAAAACAAGATCAAAAACCAGTTTTTTGCATGCAAACAAAATAAGAATTTTCAACACCCTCCAAGTAGAAAATTCACCCAATGTAGTGTGTATGCAAAACAAGTATCCTAATACAATAGGATCTGGACTTGGCATTATATTGTGAATAGACAACCTAACACTTAGACTAATACACTACCCAAACAAGAAGTAACTATACTACAACCCCTACGCCCTTATATTAAAAAAGTTCCCAATCACTCAGTTTAGCAAATGAACCTATAAAACTAGGATTATATCAAATCTCTCACTCTCATAATAAGTCAGGTTGTGTGCGTTTAATACCATAGGCTTTCCCTTATTTTTTATGCTTCAGCTTTCAGATAGTTGAGTTAGGATCACTATAGGTCTTTTCTAAGCTTGTAATATAGGATTAAGGATAGGTATGGTATATTTGGGTAAGGGAGCTCAATCCTCCTTACCAGTACAATAAATTTAGCTCCACTTTTGTACTTTTCCTTATTTTTCATACTTTTATTTCTTTTTGGACCCTGGATGCATTTTTATTTTCACGTCTCTTTTTTTCTCTTATATATATTTTTTTCTTTTCACAATTTTTTCTTTTATTACACCCGAATCCTTTGTCTTTTTTGCAACAAACTCTACATATCCAATTTTTATGCACCCCTACGCAATAATCACCCTCAACTTAGGTACCAAGGAGGGACTAAGGCCAAAAAAGGTTCATTATTAAAAATTAAAAAGGTGAATCGGCTGGTTCAAAGAAAAGGTCTATTGAGGCTCAAAGATCGGGTTAAACGGATACATGATCTATGGTATGTTATTTAGGATACAGTAGACTTTTTCAAAAATGGCATATGATCCTTTCCAACCTTCTATCCTCAGCTTTTAGCGAGACTTTTAGATCAGATCACACATACCCATTGACTAGGTAGAAACTTTACTCACTCATGACTCTGGTTTATCATCTTAGTTACTACTTACTCAATTCACGTAAGGTAAGACTAAGTGATTATGCTAATAATGCTAATCCAGACATTGGTTACAGCACGATATATGCAAATGCACAACACCATAAAATAATTTCAGAAGGATATTATTTTAAAACTTTCAAAATAGGTTCACATGCTTAATTTATTCAACTACACCAAATTTTCTTATTTTACCCTAAGTTATAACCAAAACAACAAAAACATACAAAATTCAAATAAAACACCTAGAATCTTGGCGTATTTCGAATGCTTGAAGGCCCCGTCGACACGAAGATGTCAATTCTGACTATGATAGCATAATCGAGGAAAACAAACATGGCAGCAAAACCCTCATTTGTGGTACACCTCCACCCTTAACTTGGAAATCATGCAATGTCCCCATTACACAAAATTATAAAAATGTAAAAATAGGGTAAGGGACATACCTATGGTGCTCTAGAAGCCGGTCGAACTCTAATCACATGGAGATGCAAGTGGGTCCCTAATAATTCCTCCTCTCTCTTAGCCTTGGTTATGGCTATGGAACTCTTAGATATGTTGGCACGGATGGCAAGTGATGCACTCAATGTGGTAGATACAGGGGCAATCCCCATGCCTCCTTCTGTCTTCACCACCACCTTAGTAACATGTGGGACCTCACTTCTTCCAAAATAAATCCCTTGGAGGTCTTCTCTTTTTTCTTCTCTTCTTATTATCGGACTTTTTCTTATCACTTTTTTCTTTGTTTGCACCCTTCTTCCTCTTACGAGGCTCTAAATCACCACTCGTCTTCTCAATATCAATCTTATTAAAATATGTGGAGTTGGAGTATAGAAATTGGGAACCAATGAGTCTACATGAACCGCTAGATATGCCAAGGAAGGCAAAGGTGGTGGTGGAGGAGGTGCAACATTAATCCACTCAGTCAAAACCTTGACCGCTATTTTAAGCTCGATCAAGTCCATCATAATATTAGTTAAATTTAGTGCCTATCCTACATCAATCCTAGCAGTCATCTAGCTCTCACATCTGTCAACTCGGGTTTGCACAATTGACCCCAACCTAAATCTCATCAATAATATTGGGTTTAACCCCAACCTTCTACGTCTTGATCATAAAATCATTCAAGAGCAAGTTCAGCACAATCTCTTCCAATTGTGAATTCAAAATCAATGTATTTCTGGTTAGAAACAGTGGTCGGATGTGAACGAGGCCTAGTAGTGTAGAGGATGAAGAGGCACCGACATAATAAACTTGGTATATCACTAGATGGGGCACACCCAACTAAATCTAAAATCTTAAAACCCCTGGTTGGAGAAGTTTAGTTCCTCATATCCTTAATGAGTGCCATGTCTATAACCTTCACTAGCTAGGTAACTCTGTTTACCACATCAATAGTTGGGACATGTGCATTTCTTATCAATTGTGTGAAGAGATAGAGAAAAGGTAATGTGTTCCTGAACTGAAGCACCCTGTCTCGAATCTCCTCCTTAATGATCCGTGGAATGTTCAAATCTACCCTCAATACCAAAGCAACTACTAAGCAGGCATTGGTCACACCTAATATGTTATCATTGGTTGTAGGTTCGATATGATTCCTAACAACTGATTACCAAGTTTTGGCGGTAAACTTCAGTGTGTGCTTATAGATTGCCACCCTCATTGACACATGGGGCATTCTCACCAGCTTCAGTAATTTGTCTCGCCAGCCACCTTTAGTTCATCAACTTATCTTTTGCACATATTTTCTTCACCCTCTTTAGATTGTTCATCTAGAAATCATATTTCGAGGTCTCCTAAACAGACTCAAATACTTCTCTGAAAAAGTCTCCTGAGATAGCCTTTATAGATATATCAACCTCAGTGTCTCTCAAAAAGTTGTACCGTATTTGGAATCTTATGGAGGGTCTCAAGCAAGATCCAGGGCCCTTCCTAAATGATCCTCTATTTATTTCTCTAGTCTATCAATGAGACCCCATTACTATAATAGTCCCTGGAGTTTGGTACTATCTACTGTCTTGGATCCATGTCGCTTTAAGTTGGGGAATCAGTAGCACCCTCAAAGGATTTGGGGTTAGACTCATCCTACTATTTTGAGGAACTCACATCATTTCCTTAATCAGACCCATCTTGCCTTCCTTCTTTAGACTGGAAAGTTTATTGGGCTAGCTGCTTTGACCAAGGTTATTGATATTGTGGCCTTGGATTGTTCCAACTCCTTTATCTTATATCTCATGATCTGAGGAGATTATTTCTATTTTGGTCCCACTTGAGCTACTTAACTTACTCTCCGTAGCCACAGGCGTGTCTTTTGGTGACTTCTGCTTTGAGATGTCCTTCTCAGCTTAGTTTCTGCCTTTGGTGCCATTGTAAAAGTTTGCATCAATTTTGAAATATTTAAATAGGTGCAGTAATTTTATCTGAAAACCCTTTCCACCTTTATGGAATGAAGGTATGATCGTACCTTCCTTTTGTAGGAAGGGTTCCCCAAAAAATTAGGAAGCCATCACATCAATATGAGTACATAGCACGATTGTACATTGATCTTCCAATAGTGGGATGTGGTCATCTGATAAACTCCTAAGAATTAATAACTGGTACCCCTTAACAATCCAACATACGATCGTTGGTAGATACCACGATCATAGGTTATGTGGTGGAATAACTAACACTTTGACAGATTTCAAATTTTCAAAGTGACCTTATTTTTACCTTCATTGACCATAAGTGACCTTATTTTTACCTTCATTGACCATAATTTTCACAAGGTAATGGGTACTCAAGAATTTCTCATTCTTGGTACTTCATTCAAAACTAAAACCAGTATATATCTTTGGTATTACAACCTCAGTTTACCCTTAATTTGACCACGTTTACACTCAATTAAATATTAATGAAGCCAGATTATGATTTCAGTTACTTTGCTTACTTGGATTCTTAGAGTACTTATTGCTATCGGGCCTGAACTACTGAGGGATAATTGAAGTTACGTGAATCGGAGGTGAAAGCTCTTCACTTTTGTTTTTTTAATTATTTGTAATGGATGGAATTTGAGTTTGAATGGGTTCAAGTAAAAAGAATTATAGGTGTAAGGTTTAGGTTTTTAAATTTTGAGTCAGGTCAAGTCGGGTATCAATTTTATTAAGCAACTGAACCCAATAAATGTCATGACTTAATGCAACCCCCTAGTCGTGACAGTGGTGCTTATGGTCATAAGTGACACAAGCTAACCTATGAGCTGGTACCTGTTGTAAGCACTGAATAAAATGGCACTGATATAACTTATGCAGAAGATAAGCTGATAAAATACTAAAAATTTGAATATTGAATAAATGTAAATGACAAATATGAAATGTTTGTGACAATTGATAATACTGAAATGACTAACTGATTGTCTGAAAGCCTCTAAATATTCATAAGGAGTTGATGGGACAAGCCCCCAACTAACTTCGACTATCTGAACATAAGAAAATACTGAAATAACTGAGATAAATAAGTCATGTCCTCAATGGATGAGGACTCACCACTGCTACAGCTGAGTAATGTTGAGTTGTCTAAGAACGGTCGGGAAATTGAGTGTCCAAACCTGTGTTATAAGTCAACATAGTACAAAGAGACGTTTACGATCAGTACTTTGAATGTACTGGTACATGAGATAAGTACTGACTGAAATACATAGGATAACTGAGCATAAATGAATGAACATATAATATTTGAGAATGCAAGACCAAGCATAATCATGTTTTTGAGATAATCTATAATATAAAAGCCTAAATTCTATATAACTGAATATCTGAAAATTTGTATACTTGGTCAAGCAAACCTAAACTGAAATACATTGAATACTGTACTAAGATTTTGGAAGAAAGTTATAACCTACATGCCCCAATCTGAGCTATCGGGGTCCAACCTGTAACCCCAGTTGAAAGGATGTTGGTACCTTGCCAAGGGTACTAACACTGACTGACAATATGGATCCACAAGGCTGAGCTGAAGTCCTGAAGGACGCTAGTGTCATGCCCAACTAACGGGGGACCCCTCAAAATCTATGGTGGTACCCTAGGTCTGGAACCTAGGCATTGATACTAACGCCTCATGCCTAACTGACAGGAGAGATGCTATCCCTACGTTCACTCGGTGCTAAGTTTTACTCCAAAATGAATGACGCTGATACTAGACTGAACTGAATTAAATTCAACTAAACATAACAACTGACGCTGCTCATCATGATCATAGCCTCTGACTAAATGGTAATATTCATGGTTTAAATGAAAACATTACTTGAAAGGTCGTAAGTCATGTAAAATACGTAGGTATCAGGTGTTCATAATCCTCTAACACTGAATGATAATAATTTACGATAATAAGCTTTTAAATCATAATATGGGATCATGGTTCAAACCCGAAAGCATAGACATTTCATCAAACATGTGAGAATCATGAACTTGAACATGGGAATGTGTTAAACATAGGAAATCAACATGATTCACAAGGCTAAATTCATAAATTGGGGGAATTTAACATGTAATTCATTTAAACAAGACATGGGAACTAAAATTTAAAGCATGAGGAAATCAAATCTTTTATGGGATCATACATGGGCTGAACTGAATTTAAATTACCAAGAAAAATATGAATTAAACCCATCTTGAACATATAAAATACCATAGTAAATAAAAATTTCATAATTTAGTTGAAAGAAGGTTTTTGGGCTCCATGGGTGTAAGGGACCCATGGATGAACATCCCATATACCTTAAGCTTCATAACTTGGGAAAAAACCCTATTATTGATGATTTCTTGAAGGTTCTTAAACTTGGGGAGATTGAATTCTTGATTTTTTGGGGAAAAAGGAATTGAATTTGTTCTTGGGTAAAGGAGAAGGGTTTTCTTGAGAGTGATTTTGAGACGAAGGGCAAATAATGACCTAAAAAATGCCCTAAGTTGTGTTATGGATGATTTGGGTTGAGGGGGAAAAGACTTAATTCACCCTCAATAATTTAAGCCAAGAACTGGACTCAACACCCTCACCGCGCGTGGTCTTATCACAGTCGAAGGATTCCCTCACTGCGACACAGTCAGCATGAGGTCAGGACTAGCTACCGTGATGTGGGCTTATCGCGGTGACCCACTGGTTTTGTGATCCAAACATGACCTAAACCTTTTCTGAAAAATCCAAAACTCCTCTGGGTCATACTTTTTACATCCCTGAAGATGAATTAACTCAAAAACCAACGTCTCGAGGTTGGGAAGACCAAAATAAAAATCCTCTAAGTTTAGGGGTCTTGAAAATGACAAAGTCCACAATACTTAGTGAAAATTTCAAGGTTTAAGCCCCTTATGCATGCAACTAGGAGCTGAATTGAGCTAAGAATATTATGGGGTATTACAATATCTTTCCCTTGGGAACATTCATCCTCGAATAAGGCTGGTTAGACTGAGAGTACTGTACTAAATCATATGAGATCATATACTAAACAAGAATGACTTGGAACATGATTACACAACTAAGTCAGAAACATAATACGTGAATTGAATTGATTTTGAGAATGCATGTAAAACATGGGAATGGCTACAAAGCTAGAACAGAGAATGAAAAAGAGTCAATTTAAGGAAAAATCATTACCTCAAGATGAATCTGAGTTTAGGGAGAAAAGATGGGGGTACTTGGTTTGTATATCTGCTTCTGTTTCCCAAGTAGCTCCCTCAACAGACTGATTCAACCATAGGACTTTAACCAAGGGAACTTCTTTTTCCTTAGCCTACGAACCTGACAATCATGGTTCTCAACTGGGACTTCTACGTAGGAAAGGCTATCCTTAATATCCATATCATCTAAAGGAATAATTACAGCTGAATCACCAATAGGGGTGTGCATCGGTCGGTTCAGTTCGATTTTATATATTATCAGTTCGGTTTATTGATTTTTGATTTTTAAATATGCTCATCCAATAACCAAACCAATAAGACATTTTTTATTGATTTTCAGTTTATTGAATTTTACTCCTTAATGGTTCGATTTTCGGTTCAACCGATAAGAAAGTATTCATAAAATCAAAATAGTAGTAACTAACATGAAAAAAAATCGAATCTTAATTTCCACGAAAAATCCTACATGATACCTTCAAGTTTGAACTAAACGTTTTTAGGAGAAATTAAGAGTTTGTATAATTGAAATAATAAGTTTGTTAATTTTTAGAAATTAAAGAGAAATTAAGAGAAATATATAATAAGTCATATATATATATATATATATATATATATATATATATTCTTATTGGGTTATCGGTTTACGCAATAACCCAATAAGAAAAAAACAAACCAAACCAGTAACCCAGTAAATTTTGTATAAAACCGTTAACCCAATAACAATAAACCAATAACATTTTTATCAGTTTGGTTTATCGGTCGGTTCGGTTCTTGCACCCCTAATCACCAATGCTTTTCTTTAACAAGGAAATGAGAAACACTGGATGTACTGATGCTAAATCTGCAGGCAACTCTAGGACATAAGCCACTTTTCCAAAATGGATCAAGATTCTATAAGGGTCAACATTGCGGGGACTGAGTTTACCCTTCTTACCAAATCTCTTAACTCCCTTCATAGGCAAAATTTTCAAATAAACCAAGTCACCAACATCAAACTCAAGATCTCTTCTCCTCACATCTGCATAAGATTTCTGACGACTTTAGGCTTTCTTCATCCTCTCTTGAATTAACTAAACTTTCTCCATTGCCTCAAACACTGAATCTATCCCTTTTAAAGCATCTGCACTGCTTTAAACCAACCAATAGGAGATATACATCTCCTTTCACAAAGAACCTCAAATAAAGTCATCTGAACACTGGAGTGATAACTATTATTGTAAGCAAACTCAATCAAAGGTAAGTGAATATCCCAAATACTTTTAAAGTCAATAGTACATGCCCTAAATATGTATTTCAAGGTCAAAATGGTCCTCTCTACCTGACCATCTGTCTGAGGATAGAAAGTTGTACTGAGATGAACTTGGGTACCAAGCCTCTTCTGAAAGGCCTTCTAAAAGTGAGAGGTAAACTGAGTACCTCTATCTGAAATGATGGACAACAAAATCCCATGCAACTTAACAAACTCCCTAATGTAAATCCTGGCATAATCCTCAGTTGAGTACAAAGTATGAACTGGCAAGGACTTGGGCATTCTATCCACAATGACCCATATTGAATCATATTGACGATGCGTACAACACAACCCTGTAACAAAATACATGTTCATCACTTCCCACATCCAAGTGGGGATGCTAAAATCATGCAATGTACTACTAGGCCTTTGGCTCTCAACCTTAACCTGCTGACAATTTAGGCACTTAGCCACAAACTCAGCAATATTCCTATTCATACCACTACACTAATGAATTTTCTACAAATCACTATACATCTTAGTGACTCTTGGATGGATTGATTATCGCACACCATATGCTTTCACAAGTATTCATTATCTCAAACCATCAGCACACAAAACACATAACCTGTCGTGACAATAAAGAACACCATCTACCTTTTGGAAGAAAATCTCTACTTTCTGATCTCTAACTGCCTTATTTAACTTTACCAAACTAGGATCTCTATCTTGTTTTTCTTTCACTTCAGAAACCAATGATGATTCCAAACCATTCTAAACCCATATACTACCTTCAGCTGAATCAACCAATCGAACACCCAATCTAGCAAGTTGATGAACCTTATGAACTAACTTTTTCTTATCATTCTCTACATGGGCAACACTGCCTATAGAAAACCTACCAAGGGCATCTGCCACTACATTGGCCTTGCTCGGATGATACAATACCCTCATATCATAATCCTTTAACAACTCAAGCCACCTTATCTGATAAAGATTTAGATCTTTCTATGTGAACACGTACTGTAAACTCTTATGGTCAGTGAACACATCAACATGAACCCCATAAAGAAAATGTCTCCAAATTTTCAAGGCAAAAACAACTGATGTCAACTCAAGATCATGGGTAGGATAATTCTTCTCATAGGTTTTAAGCTATCTAGATATGTAGGCTATAACCTTGCCTCTCTACATCAAAACACAACCAAAACCAACTCCAAAAGCATCACAATAAACTAGAAACCCATTTGTGCCATCTGGAAAAGTCAAAACTTAAGCGGAAGTGAGTCTAGTCTTCAAATCCTGAAAACTCCTCTTGCAAGAATATGGCCACTTAAATTTGACTTTCTTTTCAGTCAATTGTGACATGGGCTAAGCAATAGAAGAGAACCCTTCAACAAACCATCTGTAATAGCCAGCCAAACCCAAAAAACTCCTGATATTTAATGTAGAGATGGTTCTAGGCCAGTTTCTCACTACTTCGGTCTTATGAGGATCAGCTCTAATACCATCACTGGAAAAAATATGGCTAAGAAAATCTACTGATCTTAGACAAAATTCACACTTACTAAACTTGGCAAACAACCGATGAGCTCTAAAGGTCTACAACATAATTCTCAAATGGTCAATTATTCTTACTACGGGAATAGACATGGATATCATCAACGAAGACCATAATGAACATATCCAAGTACTGCTTAAACACTATATTCATCAAGTCCATAAAAGCTACAGGGGTATTCGTTAGTCCAAAAGACATAACTTGGAATTTAAAGTGCATACCAGGTTCTGAAAGCTATCTTCGGAATCTCACATTCTCTGACTCTAAACTGATGATCGCCCGATCTGGGGTCTATCCTAGAGAAATAACTCGCTCCCTAAAGTTGGTCAAACAAATCATCAATTTTGGGAAGCAGATACTTATTCTTTATGGTGACTTTGTTCAAATGGCGGTAATCGATGCACATTCTGATAGAATCATCTTTTTTACACACGAATAAGACTGGAACGTCCCATAGAGAGACACTGGACCTGATGAAACCCCTATCTAAGAGATCTCTTAACTGCTCTTTCAATTTCTTAAGCTCAGCTAGAGCCATTTTGTAATGTGGAATAGAAATTGGTTAGGTATCTAGAAGGAGATCCATTTCAAAGTCAATTTCCCTTTCAGGAGGAACTTTGGAAAGATATTCAGGGAACGCATCTAGAAATTCTACTACTACTGAAACTGACTCGAGACTTGGAGTATTAGAAGTTGAGTCTTTGACTCTGACAAGATGGTAAACACACCCCTTAGATATCATTCTTCTTGCCTTAAGATAAGAAATAATTTGACCCGTAAGCATAGAGGTACTACCCCTCTATTCAATAACTGGTTCTTTGGGAAGCTAAAACTAGACGACTTTATTTCTGAAATCAACTAAGGAATAACATGAGTGTAGGCAATCTATGTTGAGAATGACATCAAAATCAGTCATCTCTAACTCCATAAGATCAACTGAAGTGATTTTCTGAGATACTATAACCAGGCAATTTTTATATACCCATCTGGCTATAATAAATTTACTCACTAGGGCTAGACACTGAGAAAGGCTATGCTAACATTTCGGGACTAACACCAAAGTTGATGGCTATATAAAGTGTCACAAAGAAAAGTGAAGCTTTGGGGTCTAATAAAGTATAAACATGAAGATGAAAGACCTATAACGTACCCGTAACCACATCAGGAGAACTTTCCTGATCTTGCCGAATCTGGAGTACATATAACCGATTCTGGTAATACCCACTGGTTGTACTAGAAGTGGTGCCCTGCTGAGTCGGGTGACCTACTGGGGGTGCTAAAGAATTAGCCTGACCCTGTTGGTGATCATTCCTATCCTCTACATACCTACAAGGCACTCTCTCATCCTGTGGCCTGACTTGCTGCATCCAAACCACACATCACTTCCAGCCCTACATTTACTTGGATGATTCCTATCACACTTCCAAAAAAGAGGATTAGTACGACCATTGTTCACACTGTCCTAGGATTTAAAGCCTAGCGCTCTATCCAGACTGTCTTTCCTGAACTTAGGCACTGGCACATTAGCTGAAAATAGAGTTGGGGCTAAAAGTTTCTAAATGAACTAAGAATAGTTACCACCCTTTAACCTTGGCTGAGGAAAGTTGAAATTACCTGTTATGGCCCTCTTATTTTCTCTCTCTCTCTCTCTCTCTCTATATATATATATATATATATCTATATTTCTTCTTCTCAATCTGCTGAGTATGAACCATAAGCCTCCACTGGTCCATATCCCTAATCAACATGGCAGTCCTACACTCCTTAACCACACTACCAGTTACACCAGACACAAACTTACAAAATCTAGACCTATTGTCTGCCACCATAACGGGGGCATACCTCACCAACTGAGTGAACTTAAGTAAGTAATCCTTTATGCTAATATTACCCTACTTCAAATTGATAAACTCCTGAACCTTAGCTTCCCTCAATTCTAATGTAATTAACTTATCTAATAAAGTTGTGGAAAACACCTCCCACTTTACAAACCTCACCTCAACGCCTCCGTTCTCTTTCTACTGCTTAAACCAGGCGTGAGCTACATCCTGCAACTAATACGCAGCCAACTATGTACTCTTACTAGAAGTGATGCCCATGATATCTGTCACTTTCTTTGCTATATCCAAAAACTCCTACGGATACTCCTCAGACTTGGATCCCAAAAACAAAGAGGGATTCATCCAAGTAAAATCTTGAATCCTAATTGCAGTCGTATTTGCCACTGGATTATTTGGGGCAACAGCTTGCTAGTAGCTACTGAATAGGCTTAGGTAGTGAAAGCAGCCCAAAATTCGACATGGGAGACATAATCATTAAGAAGATCTTATTGAACAGGTGGGGGTACATATTGATACTTATTCCTTCTTCCATTATTTATTCTAAGAGGCATTGTCTAAAAATGAAATAAAGGATAAGTTAGAAAAAAATTTAAATAGTGCTCATGCTCTTTCGCTTGACATGAACACTGAGAAAAGGGAAACTTTCTTAAAATATTTCATAGCCTCTTTTCCATAAGTGTGGTGTGCTTCACACCCATGCAAAAGACTCTACCAATATGGCTTTCAGACTCTCTAAGACACTTTATAAACTTAGGCTCTGATACTATGTTTTGTCACGACCCAAGGCTACCCCCTAATCGTGACAACGGTGCTTACGGTCATAAGTGACCACAAGCTAACCCATGAGTTGGTACTTGTTGTGAGTGCTGAACAAAATGGCATTAATATAACTTATGAGGAAGATAATCTGATAAAATACAAAAAATCTGAATACTGAATATACGTAAATGACAAATCTGTAATGTTTGTGACAACTAATAATACTAAAATAACTAACTGATTGTCTGAAAGTCCCTAAACATTCATGAGGAGTTGATGGGACAAGCCCCCAACTAACTCCGACTGTCTGAACATAAGAAAATACTAAGATAAATAAGTCATGTCCTTAATAGAAGAGGACTCACCACTACTACCGCTGAGTAACACTGAGCTGTCTAAGTTTGGTCAAGAAATTAAGCGTCTAAACCTATGTTATAAGACAACATAGCGCAAAGAGAATTATGCGATCATTACTATGAATGTACTGATACGTTTGATAAGGACTAACTAAAATACTTGGGATAACCGAGGTAAATACATGAACATGTAATATCTGAGAATGCAAGAACAAGCATAATTATATTTTTGAGATAATCTGTAATCTAAAAGAATGAATTCTATATAACTGCATAACTGAAAATTGGTACACTTGGTCAAGCAAACCTGAACTGAAATACACTGAATACTATACTGAGACTGTAGAAGCTAGCTGTAACTGAGATGCCCCAATCTGAGCTATCGAGGTCTAACTTGTAACCCCAGTTGAAAGGGTGCTGGTACCTTACTAAGGGTACTAAAACTGACTAACAATATTGATCCACAAGGCTGACCGGAAGTCCCAAAGGATAAAGGTGTCATGCCTAACTAATGGGGGACCCCTCAAAATCTACTGTGGCATCATAGATCTGGAACCTAGGGACCGCTACTAACTCTTCATGCCTAACTGATGGGAAGATGTCATCCCTATGTTCACTCGGTTCTAAGTGTCACTCCCAATTGAATAACACTGATACTGGACTAACCTGAATTAAATTCAATTGAACATAACAACTGACATTGCTCATCATGATCATAATATCTGAGTAAATGGTAATATTCATAGTTTAACTAAAAACATTACTTGAAAGGTCTTAAGTTATGTAAAACACATAGGTATTGGGTGTTCATAACCCACCAACACTGAATGATAAAACTTTACGATAATAAGCTTTTAAAATAATAATATGGGATCATGGTTCAAACCCAAAAGCATAGATATTTCATCAAATATGTGAGAATCATGAACTTGAATATGGGAACATGTTAAACATAGGAAGTCAACATAATTCACATGGCTAAATTCATATGGGAGAATTTAATATGAAATTTACTTAAACAAGATATGGGAACTAAAGTTTAAAGAATGAGGAAATCAAATCTTTCATGGGATCATACATGGGCTGAACTAAATTTGAATAACCAAGAAAAACATGAATTAAACCCATCCTGAACTTATAAAATACCATAGTAAAGTAAAATTTCATAATTTAGTTGAAAAGAAGGTTTTTGTGCTCCATGAGTGAAAGGGACCCATGGATGAACTTCCCACATATCTTAAGCTTCATAACTTGGGAAAGAAACCTTATTCTTTATTCTTTCTTGAAGGTTCTTGAACTTGGGGAGCTTGAATTCTTGATTACTTGGGGAAAAAGGAATTGAATTAGTTCTTGGGGAAAAAATAAGTGTTTTCTTGAGAGTGATTTTGAGAAGAATGACAAATAATGCCATAAAAGATGCCCCAAGTTGTGTTATGGATAATTTGGGTTGAGGGGAAAAGACCCAATTTCCCCTCAACCATTTAACTCAAGAACATGATGCAACACCCTCACCGTGATGTGGTCATCATGAGGTCAGGATTAGCTACCGTGACGCGGGCTTATCACGGTGACCCACTGGTTTCATGATCCAAACATGCCCCAAACCTTGTCCAAAAAATTCAAAACTCCTCTAAGGCATCCTATTTACTTCCCCAAACATGAATTAACTCAAAAAATAATGTCTCAGAGTTGATAAGATCAAAATAAAAATTCTCAAAGTTTAGGGGTCTTGAAAATTACTAATTCCCCAACACTTATTGAAAATTTCAAGCCTTAAGCCCCATATGCATGCAACTAGGAGCCGAATCAAGCTAAGAATATTATGCGGTATTATAATAAATGAATCAAGCATACGATTGTGGAATGTAACCCATGATCATGAATTCTTTTCGTGTTATAGAGTTGATGAAAACTTACTTGGAAACCTAGGAAGCTTAAGGATGATCGTGAAATATAACCACAATCGTTCCTTAAAATTATAGGTTACGTACCTAAGTTTGATAACTTACAAGAGTTACATAAGATGATTAATATCATGATTGTGACATCTAGATATGATCGTGATGGTTAATCATGATATGATTCCCACATTTCACATCGCATGACTTCTATTAGACGACTGAAGATACAATCTTGGGAACTTCTCACGATCATACAATTCTCTCATTAGTTCAATCCTGAGTCCACTTTTGCATCTTTTTTTTCCTGCACAATCCCTGCACCAATAGCAAAATTACCCTATAAAATTTAGAGTAAAAATCATGGGTTGCCTCCAAAGAAGCGCTTGATGTAACATCACGGCACAACATGGATTAATTGGTTACTTGGAATTAATAAACTAGACCATGGGTTTTCATCCAAAAAGTACCTGATTTAACATCTCAGAACGACTCAATTTCCTTGACTACTCAGACTTCATCAATGTTAAATTTCTCATATGACCTAATCTCTTATATTGGGTTTATGTAAAGTCTCATTTAATTGTTTTCTACTCTAGTAGTTGTCCAACAAAAATAGGCTGGAAGTGCATTGATGAACAAAAAAATCATATTTAAACACTTTCTTAGCTTGAATCGGCCAATGTTACATGGTTCACATGTAGAGAATGACCCACAATACTTTATGATTAAGACCTTTAAGTCTCTCAAAGCTATGCATGCTCATAATTTGAAAGCTATTAGATTTGATACATATTAGTTGAAGGATGTGACTCATGTTGAAATTTGAGAGAGCATGCATTTCAATATTCTTCTCCTATATGGGCTGGATTCAAGAAAGCTTTTATGAAGAGGTTTTTTCTAGTGAAGCCCTATTTGTGTTAACCACCAAGTTTAAGAAGATTGAGCAAGACATGTGTAACACCCCAAAATTTGATAAGATCTCATCTTAAACTTAGAATAGAAATCAGAAAAAATGTCAGAAAGAGCGATTAAACTCTCTCAAAGGCAGACTAGGGCTCTTCTCTAAAATTTCAGAAGTTGAAGCCTTCTTGCGCGAATTCTTCAACTCATATATGTGGAATTTCAGCAATGAGTATCTTTGTGTCCTAGTATACTCTATAAACTCTAGTTTTTCTGTAAATTATGATTTAGTGTTCATACTTAGTTTATAATTTCCATTAAATTTCAACTTTTTCATAAATCCTATGCCATTATGACATGTTTCCCATGATTTTACCTCTAGTGTGATATTATCTCATATGAATTAAATGTTAGCATCATTTTAACTAACTTCATGAATTTTAGTTATGTTTTCAAAGCATATTTCATACTATTAGAGTTTTAGCATGAACAAACATGATTAGCTTCAGTAATAAAGTACTTTTAGATAAATTAGGTTCTAATTTAGTTTCAAGAGATCAATTTTAAATAAGTTATAATTAGTATATTATAAGTTTGGGAGTAGTAATTAGCACTGGGTTAGACTAGGGTCCCAATTTCACCTAAATTACCAAAACTACGTGTCATCATAGATTTTGGTAGCTTGCCCTAATTAGGCATTAGTTTACTGATCATGCCAGTTATGTCTTTATAATCTGACAAAGTATATTAGGTTCTCTCGATGCAACGTATACATTAGACTCCACGTTTGCTCACATGATTTATATCGGTTCATAGACTCTCCCACAGACTCTGTTCAGTACTTGTGCATGGCCCATACTTTTACATACTTTGTACATATTATTGATATCAGATTTTACCTTAGTATTTCAGTATACATATTTTGGGTTATTGTACTACAGTTCAATATGGTACTCAGTTTGCATACAATATAGTTTATTAGAATTGTCAGTATCCTCAGTTTATTTTATAGTTTGTATATCTCACATGCTTAGTACATTGAAATTACTGATCATATATTTTCTTTTATGTTATTTTGTCTTATGTATAGGTTCGGGAGTCAATCTCTACATTGCGATTTTTACATTCCAGTACCTCTTCACCAACTATAGTGGTGAGTCCTCATCTGAGGACAAGAGTTCATTATTATTTTCTTTCAGTGTTATTTTTTTAGTTTCAATATTTAGACATAGAGTTAGATATTTTAGTTTTATTCAGTATTGGTAATTTGTTCAGACTTATTTTATTTAGAGTATTTCAAATGTTTTTATTCTAAATCAGTTTAGCTACCCTTCGATATTATTGATATTTTGTTGTTTAGTATTATGTCATGTCATGGGTTAGCTCGAGGTCATTTGTGACTCGAAGCATTATGTAACGTCCAGGATGTAGACTCAAATTGTGATAAACTTGGTATCAAAACATCAGGTATAATGTATCCTAGGATATTTGAAAACCGCATTAAGTCGAGTCTTTTTTATGGGTATGAAGTGCTCCAGTTTATAAGACGGAGGCTGCAAAATATTTTAGGAAAACTTTACTTCTTTCATGTTCATATTATGCGATGGAGTATAACTCTATTTACCCAATTCATGTTCTACACATTTACAAAATATGCCTCTAAAAGAACTAATAAAAAAGGTACTGGAACCAACCATCCCAACCAACACCAGCAGATCCGTTGAATGAACAAGTCCCTATGCCAAATTCAGGGCAACATTTTAAATGTTTGCTCAAGCTATGACCAACCAGGTTAATCATCAAATGGTTGCACCTGCAAACCCAAAAGGGAATGCATTATTTGTTATAGTCCAGGATTTTACTCAAATTAACCCTCTAGAGTTTTATGGTTTGAAGGTAGATGAGTATCCGCATGACTTTATAGATGAGGTTAAAAAGATCATTCGGATCATGGGTATTACACCAGTTGAAAGTTCAGACTTAGTATCCTATCATATGAAAGGGGTGGCTCAAATATAGCTTAGCAGTAGAAAGACAGACGACATGAGGATGTAGACCCAACTCGTTAGGATGAGTTTGTGACTAGTTTCCTAGAAAGGTTCTTTTTTTATGCGTTAAGGGAAACGTAAGTTGAGGATTTCATTAACCTGAAGTAGGTAACATGTCCATTAAGGAATATATTTCAAATTTTACCGAGTTCTCAAGGTCTGCTTTAGAGATAGTTTCTGAGACAAGGGCTCAAAGAGCAAGTTTTTTTTGGTATTTCAGAGTTAGTGGTTAAGGAGCGTAGGACCACTATGCTTGTTGGAACATGGATATCACTAGACATATGAATTATTCCTATTAGAAAAAGAAAGAGAAGATAAAGGAGAAAAAGAGGGAGAACAAGAGGCCAATCACAGGAAATTTTAACTACTTATAGCAGAGGTCAGGCGGTGGAAACCACTCTCAGTTTTAGTAAAGATCTTCAGCTCCAACACCTTCTTCAGCTAGTGCTCTATCACATAAACTTCGACATGATCAGAAGAGTAGGGTGATGATTTCTAGGTCTCAGGAAAGTGTCATAAGCAGGTGAACTTTTCCATCATGTATTAAGTGTGGTAAGAACCATCCAAGTGAGTGCCTTACTACAAAGAAGGGTTGTTTTGTATGCGGTTAGATTGGACACAAGTTGAATAATTACCTCTTAACCAGACATGGAGGTTAGGGTAATAGGTATCAGTCTACTTCTTCAACAGCCTCTTTATGTCGCCCAACTCAATGAAGTGCTTCTACTAGTGCAAGTGGTGATCAGTACCAAAATTAATTTTATGCTTTTTCTTTCTATTGGGATCATGAGAGCTCTCTGGATGCCTTCACTTGTACATTATGTGTATTTCATATAGATGTATATGCATTATTTCATCTAGGAGCCACACTGACTCCTTATATTGCAGTAGATTTTGGAGTTAGTCCCAAAACCCTTTTAGACCCCTTCTTAGTCTCTACTATTATTGCTGACTCAATTTATCTAAGTGGGTATACAAAAATTATCCACTCTTAATTTTTGTAGAAAATCATCATAGTAGATCTAGTAGAGTTAGACATAACTAATTTTGATGTTATTATTTTCATAGATTGGTTACACTCATGTAATGCATCAATCGATCATAGAAATAGAGTCTTTAAGTTTTAGGTTCCTAATGAACTAGTCTAAAGATGGAAGGGGAGTACCTCAGTTTCTATAGGTTGGATTGTTTCTTACCTTAAGTCCAGAAAGATGATCACTAAGTTTAGTATTTATCATCTAATTTGGATTAACGATTCTGAGGCTAAAACCTCAACCCTTTAGAAAGTTCTAGTTGTTAATAAGTATCCAAAAATATTTCTTAAAGATCTACTTGGAGCCTCTCTCGAGCAAGAGATCAACTTTGAATAGACCTTCTTCCAGACCTCTAACCTATCTCAAGTCCTTCTTACAGAATAGATCTAACTAGGCTTAAGAAATTGAAATATGGATAAAAAGACCTCTTAGACAAAGGTTTTATTAGGTACAGAATCTCTGTATGGGGTGATCTAACTCTCTTCGTATGTAAGAAGGATGATTCTCTTAAAATATGCATCGATTATCATTAGTTGAACAAAGTCACAATCAAGAATAAGTATCCCATTTCTAGGATCTATGACTTATTTAACCACTTCAAGGTTCTAGTTTCTTCTAAAATATAGACCTTACATCCATTTATTACTAGATCTGAGTCAGAGAATGTGACATTTTGAAGATAGTCTTCAAACTCGGTATGGTCACTACAGATTTATTGTTATGACTTTAGGACTGACGAATGCTCCTATAACTTTTTTGGACTATATATATGACAATCTATAAGTCGTATAATAAGGTCACTAGTCATGGGCTAACTCGTGGTAAATGCTCAACAGCCAGCCTAAGTCCCCAATGCTCACGACTCAAACCACGAGTTGTGGTCAACTAGTATGAGTCATGGGTGACCCATTCAGAGCAGTAAGACCAAACTCCTGAAAGATGGAAATTTCCTCCCAATGGCCATAACTTGAGGCCATGAGTCATAGGTAGGGTATGAGTCATTAAGTGACTCGTATTGATGAGAAACCAAAGGGAAAATATTCGCGACTTAGGGGTACGAGTCCTAGGAAAGACTCGTAGGTTTACATCACGAGTTGTGAGGTAGAAATTGTGCCCCAAGCTAGCCAAACAGTCCAGAAACCACAAGTTAGAGGATGACTCATAGGTTCAAGATACGACTCGTACCCCAGATCTGTGATGACTAAACTAAAAAGTTTAGTTACATTTTAAAAAGGGTATTTTAGTACGTTCCTTATTTCCTACACTTATACTATGCCATTTTAAGGTCTTCTAGGAGGGGGTTAAAGGGACTTAGGCATTTATTTTTCTTATTATTTCTCCAACACTTAGAAAATATCAAAAAGAGCAATTAAACTCTCTTAGAGACACAAACTTGGGTTCTTCTCCAAAATTTCAAGATTTTAAGTGTTCTTGCAAGAATTCTTTAACTCGGGTATGTGAGATTTCAGCAATGGATATTCTATCACCCTTGTGTCCCAAAATACTTTATGAATTCCAGCTTCTCCATGAATTATGATTTTGCATCCATACTTATTTATGTTTTTCATTAAATTTCAATTTTCTCATGATTTCTATGGTATTGTAACATGTTTCCCATGACTTTACTTCTTGTGTGATATTATCTCATATTTAGCATGAACAAGCATGACTAGTTTTAATTATACTGTACTTCCAGATAAAATAGGTTCTAATTTAGTTTTAGAACATCAGTTTAAATGAGCTATTTGTATATTATTGTTTGGGAATATTACTTAGCACCGAGTTGGACTAGTATCCTAGTTTCATCCATAGTCCTAGAACTATGTGCAATTGTAGGTTTATTTAGCCCCCCCATATTGGGCATCAATTTAGTTGCTACGCAAGTTAAGTCCTTATAATCTGGAAAAGTATATTGAGTTCTCTCAATAGAGTATATACATCAAACTCCATGTTAGTTCTTACAAATTATGTTTGTTAACAGACTCTTCCACAAACTTAGTTCAGTATTTGTGCATGACCCACAATTTCATATACTTTGCATATTACTATTTATATAAGATTTTACCTTAGTATTTTAGTATACATATTTTAGGTTATTACACTACAGTTCAGTGTGTTACTCAGTATTGCACTCAAATTACATTCAGAACAGTTTACTAGTATTTTTAGTATGCTCAATTTATTTTATAGTTTGCATAACTGACATGCTTAGTACATTTATAGTATTGATTGCATACTTTATTTTTGCGTTGTATCATCTTATGATAGAGGTTACGGAGTTCAGTCTCGGTATTGTGGTTTGTACATTCTAGTACCACTTCAGTAGCTACTATTGTTATTCCTCATCATCCGAGGACAAGAGTTCGCTATTATTTTCTTTTAGTATATTTTTTTAGTTTTAGTATTTAGAGTTAGCTAGGGACTTGTCCTAGTAGCTCATCAATAGTAAAACTTTTTCAGACATAGAGTCAGATGTTTCAGCTTAATTCAGTATTGGTACTTTGTTCAGATTTATTTTATGCATACTATTTTAGATATCTTTATTCTAAATTAGTTTAGCTTCCGCTCAGTATTATTTACATTTAGTTGTTTAGTATTATGTCATGTCATGGATTAGCTTGGGATCAATTGTTACTTCTAAGCATTGTATTATATCTAGGGTGTGGATTCAGATCGTGACAACTTGATGGATTGATCATAATATAACATGTAATTCATCTGTTAGTCTAGATATGCTATGTACATTACTTTTATGTAGGGGTGGCAATTTTAGCCCATATTAGTAAAAGGAGTCCATTTAACCCATATTTATGGAGTTAAATCACTCATATTTTAAATGGGTATATATGGACTTCAACTCATTTTAAAAACTTATACAAATATGGATAAAATGGGTAAAATATGGGTACCCATATAAACATAGAGGTCACTCATGTATGCTTAAAATTTCTAATTCTTTTTTAAGGAAAAAAAAATTAAGGATAGGGGTAGGGTGGGTTGCGGTGGTTAGGGATGGAGTTGGGGGAGAGCAAGAATATTTTTTATTTTTTTGAAAACAATAATTTTAAAAAAAAAAATTTCATATTTTTATAAGAAATCGGGGGGTGCAGGCGAAGGGGGTGGGGAGGGATGGGGCAAAGTTTTTTTAAAAAAAAAACATTTGATTTAAAAGAAAATTAGGGTAAGGGAGGGAGCTGGGGGTATGATGGGTCGGGGGTGGGGGGTGCAATTTTTTTTAAATTTTTTATTTATTTTTTTTGAAAAAATATATTTTTACGGGGGGAAGGGATGGGTTGGGGTATGGCAGTATGGGGGTGTTTTCTGGGGGGAGGGGGGGCAATTTCAAAAATAAATAGTTTTATTCTTTCAAAAAAAACATTGTTTAAAAAATTATTTTTTTTAGAGGGGAATATGGCGGACGCTGGGGGTATGGTGAGGGGGGAGGGTACGGGGTGCAATTCTTTTTTAATTTTTTAGTTTTTTTCCTTTTTGGTTTTTTTTTTGGGGGGTAGGGTGGTAGAGTGCAAAATTTTGTTGTTTATTTTTCCCAATCCGGGTTGCAAAATTTAGCGCTATCTTAGTCATACCTTATATTTATCATCCAACATCAATAAAATTAGGAGAATAAAACTGGTTATAAAAATACTTATTCATTCTTAATTAATGATTTAAAATTTTAATTTAAGAACGAAGGTGGCGCATTTGATAGAAAGTACTTCATTTACAAAAATTAAACTTTAATACACAAACCCAAATTAATGAAATCTTAAAACGGATACGATGTTCAATTAAATAAAAAGAATTTTTTTTGATTCGCTTTTTAATTATAGATGCTCAAATTTAGATTCAGATTGGCCAAATTTAGATTCTTGACATCTGAAAAAACAAGAACAAAAAAATGTGTCAAAAAATACTCTCTTTGATTTAAAATAATTAGTGTTTTATACTTTGTCACATTAATTAAGAAATTTACTTACTCCTAGAAATTAAGATCCGCTTTGACTGGGCCCGTTTGGATAGCCTGAGAGAAAAAGTGGATTTTAAAAAGTTATTTAAAAGTGATTTTAAAAGTGTTGAACTTATTTTAAAAATAAACAGTTACGTGTTTGAATAAAAGTGTTGAAACTGAAAAAAAGTTATTGATGTGTTTGGTAAACAAGTGCTTTTAAGCACTTTTTTAGTCAAAATGTCTATAATTTCCTTAAAGTTGTTAACAATATATACAGTTGAATATTATTAATTTTTATTTCTAAAATGATTCAAATTAGAATTAATATATATATATATATATATATATATATATATATATATATAACAAAAAAAGTTTTTCCTTTTTCTATTAAAAGAGTTTAAATCATTAAGAAAAATATATATGTTACTAGTCATTATAATTACATTAATAAATAAATAGTTGGTCACAAATGATATTATTTGTTTGATAAAAGAACTTTTAATTAGAAAATATATTACTCATTGATTGAGTAATGACTATCACTATTAAAACATTGGTGAATACGAATGTTGTGTCGTGAAATTTAGATGGCTCATTCACTAATCGCCCATGAAGTTGTATATCTTCAATGAGTATTCTTCATATATTTTGGTTGTGAGTTATTTTGTATTAGAGAAATTCATATGTTGTACAATAATAATTATCCAAATTTAAAAGAATATATTAAAGAAGGAGACTAATATATAAAGATTTGTATTTCATAAATTTAAAGTTTCATACAAAAGAAGTGTTAATATAGTTAGAGTAATTGGAATTGGATTTGATATTTATTAATTTTATTTATGCTTAAATCTTAACGCAGAAGTTTCCATTTGGATATTATAATTTGAATAAGCGTGTAGAAGGTCCGTATTATTCTAATGAATAGGTAAAGAGATTGATTTCTGATAGACGTTCAACTTAACATATAATGTAATTTAGAAAAAAGAAGTATAGTAATAAAGGTATTAGATACAACAACGAGGAACACAATATGAGATGGTAACAAAAAAATACTTTCACTATAGAATATTACAACTTATCTAACCAAAGTGATAGAGGTACCAAATACAAAAGAGTCGTTCCTAGTGTTAACTCTTCTAAACGGCAAATCAATTTTCCTATTAAACTAGCGGAGTTACAGAGAACTAGTTGTTGTTTTATAGTTGACGGAGGTTGAAATTTGAGAGTGTGTTCATACACTACACTTTCTTCACCTTCACTATCGTCGTAATAGAAATTGTTATTCTATAAATATATTAATTGTCATTATTATTGTGATCTACATAACTCCATATATTGATAACATACTTAACTCACACATCACCCGGCTCGCTCTTGACACAAATGAATATTGAAGAATTTATTCATTATTATTATAATTATAATTATAATTTATATGTAATAAAAAAGGTATTTTTATAAATTTTTATTTTAAACAAAAAATAAGGACGCAAAAATCATATCTAGCAAATCTCAGTACGTATTTTTGCTGTAGAGAAGACACCATTGTTTTTAGGGCTACACCATGGATAATTTTGGAATAAGGGAGAATTTTGAGGGATAAAAATATTTTTTAATTGGTCAAAATACAATGGCTTATAAGTCAAAAAAATAAGTTGGGAATCGGAGCTTTTAGTTTTTGGCTTATAAAAAGCAAATTTTGATTCTTTAAGCAATTTAAAACTTGTCAAACAGTTAAAAAGGTAAAAAATAGTTTAAGAGCTATTTTGACCAAAATATAAGCCCATCCAAATACCCACTAAAATACTTTTAGTTACAAATTTTCTTTTCTTTTTAGATTGACACTATTATTATTAAATACTAATTTAGGTGTACACGCCTTGCGCGTGTACCTTACTTTAATAAGTTCAAACGTTACATGAAATATGATATTTTTTAAATAATAAAAGGGAATACAATAATAAATTTAACATTTTTTTACCTGCATATTTTCATGTCACTTCAATAGATAGTAATAGCATTTTGATTGAGTGTTATTTTAAACTTTTCTAATATCTCATTTGTTGGGACTCTATTGATTAGTGTTTCTATGATCATGGAAATAAATTTGTTTGTAATTTGGGTTATGTTATCTAAAGTCTTAGTATGTTTTTGAAGTTAACAATAATAAATTGTCATGTATTATTGATAGCCAGTTGTTAATTGAGAAAATTTCATGTAAATAAAAATACCTTGGATGTCAATAATTTCAACAACTTGGTGTTTGTTTTCATGCTCTTCATGATCATGGCCTCATGGGTACACTATATTCGAAACAAAATTGAAGGTTATTAACATGTTTATACACACCACTCCTTTCATAGAAATCCAATTGTAAGCTAGCATACAAATTAAACATAACGAAAAGAATCACACGAGATTGACGATTATAAAAGAAAGTCCAAAGTACAGAGAAGATATAAATAATAAGAAAAAATTCGGCGAGCAAACTTCATGTAAGCAAAAAGAAAGTGTGATTCTATACAGTATAAATTCAAGTTGAAGATTGAACACACAAACAAAAAGAAAAATTCATAAATAAAAATTTTGACATTCGATTCCTATATAATTTGTATTAGTGTTTATATATGGCAATTTTTTTAATATAGTAGACAACTTTTATTTTTTCCAAAATACTCGTAGTTATTCACTAAAAAAAAAAAAGCAATATAAGCTTAACAAATTATAGATAATTTATGGTACACCATAATAGCAACATTTATGGTAGTTTTTGTTTTTTTTCAACTAATATTCTATGCTTTAGGACTTTTAAGTTCCCCACATATTTGTATTTCACATTTTCACATATTTTAGAACTCTTAATTTCTTTTCATATATTTATTTTATTATCAGTTTTTCATATATTTTACGAGACCTTAATTCTTAATTTAATAAAATAATAATTGAAGGAAAAATTTAAAAATATGATTTTATGTATTGAAAAATATTTTAATGAAAGGTAAAAAATTCAAATCACTTTTCTAAGGGCCTTCACGATCTTAATATATTATAGATTATAGATATGGATTATAAATGTACATTAAATCAGGAAAGTGTCACAAGAAAAAAATAGGGAAGAAATATTAAATTCTTTTTTTAATTTGGTGAAACATCAATTATTTTGGATCCACTTCAAGAGACCAAACCATCAATTAATTTAGACAAGATCGAAATATTTTGAATAAGTAGAAAGAATATTCCTGTTATGATTCTGTATTCAGTGTTTCGTGTTCCGTGTTCCGTGTTCCATGTTTATTACGAATCTGTGTGCTTTCCTCTGCTTTATTATTCCTGCATTCCTGCTTTACTCTGTTTTATATTCCCTATGGGTGCCGTATCTATGTTATGTCATCTGCTGCTGTGTTGTACTATGTGTTTGTGTGATATCTCGTGACTTGAGCCGGGGGTCTTTCGGAAACAGCCTTTCTACTTCATCAGAGGTAGAGGTATGGACTGCGTACATCTTACCCCCCCCCAGACCCCACTAAGTGGGAATACACTGGGTTTGTTGTTGTTGTTGTTGTTGTAAGTAGAAAGAATATAATAGGTTATTTTTTAGGGAAAAAGACACTCTATATCACTTTTTAAAACAAATGGCCCAAATTTTAAAATTTTTCAAAAAGTGGCCAGTCGGTTATACTATTTCCGCTTTATAGTCATTTTCTAATTTTGGTTATTTTGGCCTACGTAGTTCATATACAATACTGATACAGTCTATATACAATACTGATACAGTATTCAACTTTGACAATTCGGTCCTTTTAAAAATATTTTAATTTTTTTTTGCTATAAATTTTTTAACTGATCAATATTCTACTCTTTTATTATTTAAAAATAATAATTAAATTATATAAAAAAAAATGATATAATTTTTAAATAGAATATGTATCTATATAAGATATATGTATAGAAATTGTATAATTCTGTCAAATATGTATATGTATAAAATATATATAAAAAATATATAGAAAGTGTATGAAAATTGTATAATTATTGTATAAAATGTGTAAAAAGAATGTACAGTTATTGTATTAATTGTGTATCAAAACTGTATAATTTTCATATAGAATATTTATATGTATAAGATATGTATAGAAGGTACATAGAAACGGTATAGAACAAGCCAGTAAATTGAAATGGCTAGAAAGTGAAATTTAAATTTCATGATCATTTTCATGGAAATAGTTTAATTTAAATTATCGTTTCTGTCCTTTCCCCTTTTTTAATTAGTTCCTATAGTTTTTTCTCTAGCAAGGTAAAAACGAATTCTTCTCATCTTTGGACAAGTAATAATAATAAATATTTTATTCTTCGATCAAACATAAATCTTATTCAGCCATTCTTAATTTAAATGATTTAGTTTGATTGGACATAAAATTTACAAAAAAAATAGGAATTTTCAGATCCTATGGTCTTAAATTAAAAATTATACTCTTTCTATTTCATTTTACTTGAACTCAAAAGAAATTTATCATTTTCTTCCAATATTACCTTATATAAAAAGTTATATAAAATATAAATAGCCAAATTTATATTTTCAAAAATATAATTAACAAATTTAATTTAGTAAAATAAACCCTAATAAATACTTTTTTGTTCGAGAGCATGTAAACTTTTAAATGTTGAATATTAGAACTGCTAACATGAATAATGTTGATGTCATTAGAAGGGTATCCAATTATTAACCCTGTTACTAACTTTAAATATTGAAATAGTGGATTGTTGTTTGAAATTTGGCACCTTCACAAGCTTCATTTATTCCTTCTTGAGTTGTTGCTGGTATTGGATCTATGTAGAGTGTTATTCAATTGCTTACTACTTTCGTGGCTATCTAACAACAATAGGTTGAAAGTGCATTGATGTCGGAAGAAAGCATACTTGAACACGTCTATGCTGGAAGAAAATAATCTACAAGCTACTACTTGGTTCAATACCTGCACGGGATGCATAAAATAAGAAAGGTGAAAGAGGGTGAGAATAAAAACACAAGTACTCAGCAAGTATCGTCGATAACCGATCCTAATCCAAAGTGATGACGAGAACCACCACCACAACTATCCAAGACTTCCAAACAATCTAAAATTCAGTATATACATCACTTTATTCTAATTCGGCTAACCCAACACAACGGTCAATGAATGTATCAAACACGGGGTTGGCGCATTGATCTAGGTGAGTCAACACTATTCATTTTATATTCAACAAAAGAGGAGTCATTTATGAAGAAGACTTACAAATACGATATAATAGGCTTAATCAACTATCATTAACCAATACTATGGGATAGAAAAAGGGAGAGTATATATATATATAAGGGTGTAGCTTATCCTATCTAAAGGTGCTACCCATCTATCTTCCTAATCAAGCCACTTATACCCCACGTCTCATAATACGTCAACCTTCCAACTAATATAAGATAAAATAAAATAATGTAATGAAGTGAAATGAATGCTCAATCACAATATCAAAAATAAGGTGTTATCATGGTAATACAATACAAAAATAAATACTAACACAATACCAAATCATATCACAGAATGACAAAGCAATATAAATGATGCAATGTAATAAATTGATGATGACGGGATGATGATGCATGGTGAATGTCATCGCATGACTTTTTATATATACCCATCGAACTCGCAGCTACCAAGTAGGAACCATGGGGGGGTCACAATCCATATACTCATATAATCTTAATCTATGTCTCAAATCAACTTTACCGGTACATCCCTTGGTATAAGCATTTTATATGGTGTCTCATTTTCTTACAAAAATTAGAATCTCAGTGGTACCAATGTCTCATGAATATGCATGCGCGATGCGAGGATATAACACTCACAATCAATCAGTATGACGATCAAAATTCATTCAATACATGTATAAGTGAGCTCAGAATAAACTCAATCTATCCATAATTTATGATATCAGTTTCCACTTGACACCACCAGAATAAATAGTCATGCAATCATCAATATTATCATTTTGAATCCCTTACTTGGACATCACTATAAAGAATATGCAATTAAATACTATAAGACCTACAATGTCAAGTCAAGACTCCACTTGAGAGACATAATAATAAATAAGACATTTAATGCATAAAACTTGGCTAAGAACATCCAGTCAAGCCCCCACTCAATCATCGCAATGATATATCCTCTCAAATCAAAAGTAATATGTATATAAAACTTCACTCTAGTGAAATTCACATAAGCTCCACGTGGGCAAAACGAAATAAAAAAACAATCCTAATAATAATAAATTGCAGACTTCTCAATCCTAACTTGGTCCATCATAACGTCTCATAAACTATTACAAGTATATCCATACTCTAGGTATTATCTAAAGGCTTAATCATTCCATCAATAATAATGATAATAACATAATTACCCCCTAACAAGACTCTAAACCATAATCATCATAATAAAGTCCATCAACAGAATTCAAGATCTAAAATAGGCAATGCAATAACATTTATTCAAGATCACTAGGTTATCTATCAACATCCTACTCTAAAGATAATTGCAAATAGTAAGACTAACTAGGATAAGCAACTATATAACTACAATCCATGAAGGACTTTGGTACCCATAGAGATGCTCTCCATTTCACGTAAGCAAGACCCTCAATCTTAAATGATATACAAAAAAAGAAAGCATACAACACATAAAAACTTTGAAAAAGTCAAGATACATCTCAACTTGCTTAATGAAGATCTGCAAGCTCAAACACCGTTCAAAACTTCAATTGAAAGCTCAATTTCAATGAATCAACACAAAATGCATCCAATCTAATCAAATATGTCATATACAAGTAAAAACAAAGCTAATAATACTCATATTGACCCTATATAAGATGGATCCAAAATAAATTTTAAAAACGAGCTAAAAAAAAAAGAGGGTAAAACCAGAATTTTATTTAAGAATAATGTTTCACATATCAAGAGGATTATATAGTTGAAAATCCAAAAGGAGTATAAATCATGTCACAAATCAAAGAAAAATTAATTTACACTTCCTGGGTAAGAATCACAAAAACATATTTAGATCATAGATATGCAGTTGTTTTGAAGATGAAACCACTGAAAAATGATGGAATAAGAATTTAGGAACTTACCCACAAAAGAAATTTCAAAAATCCCTTTGAAAACACCTCAATCAAGCTTTAGAAGTTTAAAGTAGAGAAAATACAATTTGGGGCCAAAAAAGGGTGTCTAATCTTCTCGGGTTATTAGCCTTCGCGAATGTGGTCCCTTGATCGTGATATAGAGGTTGACCAACTCGAACCTTCATGAACGCGGGCCTTTGACTGCGAACGCAAAGATAAAACTTGACTCGGCCCACAGATTATATTTTTTTTATTTAATTTGTATTTTATTAATAATCAAATAAGAACAAAAACAAGAATAGGCTAACCCATCCCAAAATTCGCACAAGAGATTAGAAAATCAAGATGTAGGGTCCATAAGACCGGCCCAAAATAAAAATATATAAATAAAAATAGGATTTCCTAAATGAGCTAAGAATCTCAATTCAGTACTCCCCGCCTCTTGACCTTCTCTTTCTTCCTCATGGCATTCTTCTTCAATCAGCAGCTCGAGCTTCTGTTTCTTTGGGTGGTGAATGTTGTTCCTGGTTCGTTGGAAAGATCTGGTAACAAATCCAGCTTCGAAAGTAAGTCACCTCTTCTTCTTAACATGAATTGATTGATGTTCTTGCTTATACTTCGCGATAGCGGTACCTTCCGTCGCAATCACAGTGAAGAATTTATTTTCCTTTTGCGAATGTGATGGAGGGATCCCAAATGTGAAGTAAAGAATAAAAACACTTCGAGAACATGAAAGATGAGGTCGCGAACGCGAAGAAAAGTAAGCCATGCACCAGATACAACTGAAACTAGCAACACACTAATTTAAAAATTCTTCGAATGATCCAACGGGATTCGTTTGAGATATCACAGAAATGAATCAATAATAATACTAGGCTAATTTTAATGCTTCGGGCTCAATGGTGATGTCAGATTTTCAAAGAAGAATTGTTTTTAACAAACTAACCCTTGAGATCCTTTTAAAGTCAAATTTAACTAATTTTCAAATGGAGGATCAAAATGCAACATAAAGACTCGAAATCCGAACTAACCACGCTAATTACACAAAATTAATTTTTTGGAGATAATAAAACTGTCAAAATCATCATCCGAGGCTCGAGTCATAAATACTAATCGAAGTCAAACTACCCTTTCTAAGAAAGAATGTTCAAAACCACAAATTCATTTAAAGCACTCTCGAATGTATTGAGAATCGTGTAAACCATGCCCATAACTTATAACAAAATAAAGCAATCAAGAAAACAAAGATGCAATTGTCAAAACACAAAAAATTTTAAATTTCACTACGAGGGTCATAACCAGAAACTAGCAAAAAAAGTAATTTTTTTTTTCAAAAGGCGACTCACTGTACGAGTCGTACAATGAAGTCATGAGGTCATGAGTCATGTGCTGGCTTGTGGTAATTGCTCAGTAGTTAACCTAAGTTCCTAGTTCTCACGACTCATACTACGTGTTGTAGTCAACTAGTATGAGTCATGGGTGACTCATTCTAAGCAGTAAGACCGAAGTCCTAAAAGATGAAAATTTTCTCCCAGTGGACATAATTCATAGGTCTAGGATATGAGTCATTAAGTTACTCGTATTTATGAGAAACCAGAGGGACAATATTCTCTTCTTAATAGACACGATCCTAGCCACGACTCGTAGGTTGACCTCACGAGTCGTAAGGTAAAATCATGCCCCAAGCCAGCCAACCAGACCAGTAACCACAAGTCAGAGGATGAGTCGTAGGTTCATGACTCGTACCCTAGATTTATGATGACTAAATCAGAAATTTTAGTTACATTTTAAAAAGGATGTTTTGGTACTTTTTTTATTTCCTACACCTATGCTACATTGTTTTAAGGTCTTCTGGGAAGGAATTAAAGGAACTTAAGCATTTATTTTCCTCATTATTTCTCCAACAGTTAGAAAATATTAGAAAGAGAAATTAAATTCTCTCGAAGGCAGACTAGGGTTCTTTTTCAAAATTTTAGATTTTCAATTGTTCTTGTAAGAATTCTTCAACTTAGGTATGTAAAATTTTAATAATGGGCATCCTTTCACCCTTGTGTTTCAAAATATTATATAAATTTCAGTTTTTTTTTCATGAATTAAGATTATATGTTCATACTTAATGATTTTCTTTAAACTTTAGTTTTTTCATGATTCATATGCCATTATGACATATTTTTCATGATTTAATTATAATGTGATATTATCTCATACTTAACATGAATAAGTATGATCAGTTTTAGACCTATGGTGATTTTAGATAAAGTAGGTTCTAATTTAGTATCAGAACGTCAATTTTAAATGAACTTTGAGAGTATTATTTTGCACCGAATTGGACTAAGGTCTCAGTTTCACCTAAAATCCTATAGCTATGTGGCACTATAGGTTTAGTTAGCCAGCTCGGATTGGGCACCAATTTAGTGATTAAGCTAGTCATTCCTTTATACTCTAGCAAAGTATATTAAATTCTCTCTATGGGACATATACATCAGACTCCACGTTAATTCTTGGAATTTATGTCGGTTAATAAACATTCCCACAACCTCAGTTTAGTACTTGTGCATGACCCATATTTTCAGATACTTTGCATATTATTATTGATATCAGATTTTACCTTAATACTTCAGTACACATATTTTGTATTATTGCACTACAGTTCAGTATGTCACTCAGTTTTACACTCAGCTTGTATTCGGTACAGTTTATTAGTATTTTTAGTATGATCAATTTATTTTATAGTTTGCCTATTTGACATGCTCAATACATTCAAAGTACTGATCGCATACTTTATTTTTATACTGATATAGGTTAAGGCGTTCAGTCTCGGTATTGCGATTTATACATTCTAGTACCACTTCAGTAGCTATTAGTGGGTCCGCAGCATCCGAGGACAAGAGTTCATTATTATTTTCTTTCAATATTATTTTTTAATTTTAGAATTTAGAGTTAGCTGGGGATTTATAAAAAAATATATATTTGTGGATAAAATAATTCTGTAACTATAATAATTATTCAATTACTAAAATTTTGAAAGCAAATAGGTAAAATATTTATTGTTCAGATCATGGTTAGAATCTTAGTTTAGTTATTAAGTCTCACCCATTTATATTAACTCATGTCATGTGTCTCTCATCCGAATAGGAACTTGGAAAAAATGGAGACAATAGAATGGAGAGGAGCCGGATCCATTGAGCTCCTCTCCATTTTCATTCTCTTCATTTTTAAAAAGTTCCTACTTGGATGAGAGACACATGACATGAGTTAAAATAAATTGTTAAGATTTGACTAATCAATATTTTATATATTTGCTTTCAAAATTTTTAGTAATTTCACAGTTATAACTATAAAATTATTTTATCCATAAATATAGATTTTAAAAATTCTTTCTCTTCTTACTTTTATTTTCCTAACCATGATTTAACTAGAAAAGAAATTACTCTATGATAAAAAAATATTCTATGGTAAAATAAATTAATAGATACACCCTTATCATTTTAAAAACTTTATTACTTCTCCCTTTTTCAAATTTCTTAGCTCTTATCATTTTTCCTCTTCGTCTAAAAAAAAAAGCTATAAAAAAAACTGGCAAAGCCAAAATCATGACGACTGTAAAAAAATCTCATAAATATAAATTTTTGAGTAGTAAATTATTATAATAATACGAGCATTATCGATATTATAATAAAAATAATTAATTAGCATAGTTAAAAAGAAACTTGGTCATTAAAAATATTGAAGTGTCGTCATTTATACTCATAGCTAATTTAAAGAAAAAGTATCTAATGGTTAAAATGAAATCAAAAAATAACTTAAAGAAGTTGGAAGATAGATGGTGAGTATGAAAATAGAACACAACATAGAAATAGAGAGAATTTTTTTTATAAAAAAGTATATTTGTGGATAAAATAATTCTATAACTATAATAATTATTGAATTACTAAAATTTTGGAAGCAAATAGGTAAAATATTTATAGTTCATATCATGGTTAGAATCTTAATTTAGTTATTAAATCTTAACCGTGCATTTTAACTCATGTCATGTGTCTCTCATCCAAGTAGGAACTTGGAGAAAATGGAGACAATAGAAAGGGAGAGGAGCCGGATCCATTGAGCTCCTCTCCATTTTCATTCTCTCCATTTTTCTCAAGTTCCTACTTGGATGAGAGACACATGACATGAATTAAAATGAATGGTTAAGATTTGACTAATAAATATTTTATATATTTTCTTTCAAAATTTTTAGTAATTCCACAGTTATAACTATAAATTATTTTATCCATAAATATATATTTTAAAAATTCTCTCTCTTCTTACTTTTTTTTTTCAAACCATGATTTAACTAGAAAAGAAATTACTCCATGATAAAAAAAATATTTTATGATAAAAAAATTAATAGATACACCCTTATCATTTTAAAAACTTTATTATTTCTCCCTTTTCCAAATTTCTTAACTCTTATCATTTTTCCTCTTTGTCCAATAAAAAAAGCTACAAGAAAAACTGGCAAAGCCAAAATCATAACGACAGTAAAAAAAAATTCTCATAAATATGAATTTTTGAGTAGTAAATTATTATAATAATACGAGAATTATCGATATTATAATAAAAATAATCAATTAGCATAATTAAAAAGAGACTTGATTATTATAAATATTGAAGTGTCACCATTTATACTCATAGCTAATTTTAAAGAAAAAGTAACTAACAGTTAAAATGAAATCAAAAAAATAACTTAAAGAAGTTGGAAGATAGATGGTGCGTACGAAAATAGGACACAACATAGAAAAAAAAACGTAGAAATAGAGAGAATTCTTTTTCTAAAAAAATCTATTTGTGGATAAAATAATTCTGTAACTATAATAATTATTAAATTGTTAAAATTGTGGAAGCAAATAGGTAAAATATTTATTGTTCATATTACGGTTAGAATCTTAGTTTAGTTATTAAATCTTAACCATTCATTTTAACGTCTGTCATGTATCTCTCATCCAAGTAGGAACTTGAAAAAAATATAGATAATAGAAATGGAGAGGAGCCGAATCGATTGTGCTGATATAAATGTCACGTTAAAAGAGAGTTTAGAAAATGATTGTGTTAGGTGGCTAACACTTCTAGTCATGCGGATAAAGCTGAAAACACCAATGCCCATTAAAATACTGGAGGAGGTAACGCCGATGCTACCAAGGTGAAAGATTTTCACAATTTATAACATGTAAAACCTTTTGCTACTTTGATTACGTTTCACTCAGAAATTTTTTGCTCGCAAATGATATTTTCACCAATTTAATAAAAATATAATATGTATATCTATACACATAACTATCACTAGACTTAATTAATTAATAGATATAATTCTTGCCTTGAATTTTAACGTATAAATTATAATAATTCAATAAAAATATACTGAGTGCAAATAAGTTTTTATCGATTATGAAATTTTATCCTACATAGATCTTGCAAACAATGTTCACCTAATACGTAAGTGATTAATTTTTTTTTCCAAATAAAAAAGGTAAAAATTCAGAAATAGCATACTTATCCCCGTAATTATGAGTTTCATAGCAACAATTTCATAATTATATAATATAGCAATTTGTATTTTGTATTTTTGCAAACTGTTGCTACAAAAATACAAATATATATGATTTTTACTGCCTTTATGATCGATATGTATTTTGTATTTTTGCAAATTGTTGCTACAAAAATACAAATACATATAAATACATATGCTACAAAATATAATTTGATAAAAATGTTGCTATTTTTTGTAATTTAATACTGAAATATGCTACTTTATGTATTTTTTCCAACAAACAATGGGGAGGAAATTAAACTATGACAAATGCTAAAGCAAAAGGTATTACTCTTTCTGTCCCAAATTATTTGTGGTGAGTTTTAAAATATTTATTTTAAATTATCTATTATTTTAAAAATTAGAAATAGTAGTAATTGTTTTCACATTTTACCTTAATAATATTTGTATTTATGTCTTAAGACCTAAATAAGGCAGAATAGTTAAAACTCTAAGTATAGACTTTTAACCGCAAATTATCTATTGCCTTTTTCTTTTCCACGCCCCTAAAAAAACATTAATTAGCTAACTAACTAAAGGTATAAAAAAAATCGTCTTGAATTTCTAAAATAACAAGTACTTTAAAATAATTATTTCTAGAAATTATGACAAGTAATTTATAATGAAAAAAGTATTATATAAACAAATATGTCAAAGAAAAACATGATAAATAATTTAGAGTCAAGATACTAAATTGCAAGCTAATCTCCTCCAAGATCTCCTTTCTAGGAAATGTCGAGCTGTTATTACATTTATATTAGATTTTTTTTTTTTGGTCAAGACATTTATATTAGATTTCATAAATCTTCAAAATTAAATTTATATTAGATTTTGATGTTGTCATGTTTTAGGTATATGCCATTAAATTATAATTTCCTAATTAAAAAAAAATTGCTTCTTGTTATTCGTGCAATAAATGGTGAAATTTCAAAACGCACCATATAATAATTCCATACCTTTTGGGAGAAAAAAAATAAAGAAAAAAGGAAATTTTATTTTCTTCACTCAAAAGAAATTTACAAAAATAAAATTAGTTCAATTTAACAGAAATAATTATGATGTCCCTATCTAAAACAATCATGATCGTGCATCGTGTCAAATAACAATAAATTTTCTTGTTTATTTTCTCTAATTTGGGTTGCAAAATTTAATGCTACTTTAGTTATACCTTATATTCACCATCCAACATCAATAAAATCAATATTTCTACTATATAGAAGGGTGAGCCCTTGAATTCGTCATTTAAATCAAGGGTAAATCCGTCTTTCAGCTATAAGAAATATTTTTTCAACTTTTTCTCAATCGTTAGAACACTCCATTGCTCATCTCTTTCTTCCATTCTCCCACTTTCCTTTCACAAAATCATACAGCTTACTCTTTTTCTTCCTCAAGCTGTCAAACACCCTATTTTAGTTTGAATCTAATTGCTGGAAAAAAGGATGTTTCAATCTAATCATCTTCTTCATCGCTGAGCTCCTTCTTCTCCTCAGGTGAGCGCTCAAAGTTATTACTGTTATGCTTTCACTAGAAAGATTTCACCTTTATGTCGTTTGTTTCTGAATTTATTTTTCGCTTGAAATTGCACTATGTTAGCTCACTGCTAGAAACAAACGTTTTCCCTCTAAATTAATGAGAAATTTCTGTTTTAAATATGATTTTTCCATCAATTTATCACCGAATTAGCTCACTAGCTCATTGAAAAATGTACGGTGAAAAACATATGTCATTCAACAATCTTTTATCATTTTGTATACCACATATGGTTTTTTTGTATGTTGAAAGGATTCTGATAAGTTAATTCATAACAAAGCTCTCTGGCATTAAGAATGTCACTCTTTACTCCTATAAGCAGTTAAGAATTGCCACAAATGATTTTAGTGCTATGAATAAAATCGGAAAGGATGAATTTGATTATGTTTATAAGGTAATGACAAATCATTTTTGTAAAGCCCCGTAAAAATTCTAAGTCAAATTTAGCTCCTTAAGGCTTGATAAGGAAATCCAACACTTGGAAGAATTTTGCTAAGTGTTAGAAACACTTAGTTTCATCTTATACCTCCGAAACTTCGGGGATTTATTTGATGACCTTTTTGACCTCCGTTTTTCAATTTTCAAGTTGCGTTGTGATCGGGGAAGTCAAGATTACATCTCAAGTGAGTTTCAAAATTTTTGAAATCCGTTTAGGGCGTGTTTGGATTTCAAAACAGAAGCACCATGCAATTTCCATGCGTCGCATGCTCTATAGCATGCTTCAGAAATTTTCAGCATTTCAGGGTCAACTTCAAACGATCATAATTTCTTGAATATTTTGAACTGTGAGAGCTGCTATATATCGGAGCAAAGAGTTATGATCAATTTACTTCAGCCTATCAGCCTGAAAACAACATAGGACAGTTGTGTCTTTCTCTCTTTCTCCAGGGGTATTTTAGTCTTTTGCCCATCCTATATATATGCTCAAACACAGAATTAAGCCTAATTTAGAGTAGAATATACTCCCTTTTTCTCAAATTCTCTCAAAAATTATCAAGAACAAGTAAGGGTTCAATTGGGGGTTTCAAGATTCAAGCCAATTTCACGGTTAACTTTCACGGATAATCAATCTAAGGTATGCATAGTGCTCATTCATGGATTCTTTTCATCCATGGAACTCAAGAATCAAGTTTTAAGCTATGTATCATGAATATTTTGTTGTGGGATGTTTATCATCATGTTGTTGATGTTAAATTTAGTTTCAATTCCACGAGTTATTTCAAGAATCATGAAAACTAATTTATTTGTGGTATTATTCATATGATATTTATGTTGAGTTCTTGGGATTTGCAAGTTGGATGTTATACCCATCATATTGATATATGTTAATTGATGAATGAAATATCCATGTTTCCCGTGTGTGTTGAATCATGGCCATCATATGTTGAAAACCTTGAGATGTGAATTGGCGGTTATGGTCATGAATTGGGAGTATGTTATATATGCCTAAGTATAAAATCATGTCTTTCATGTGTTTGTGAAAATGTTCAAGTGAATGAATTGTGCCTTGTGATCCATTGGTGATCTAAATAATGAATTCATGTTAATACTACACGATCTAAATAATTTCCATGTTGATGCTATGTCTTGCAAGTGTTTGACAAATGGTTCATGAAAGTTAAGTAATGAAACTACATTATGTTAGCATGTATACAAGTTCATGTCATGCAAGTTAAATTAAAATTGTGAAATTATGATATGTTAGGATACATTCCTATTCATGTACAAGATTATGATTATCAAGTGCTTTCATGAAATCCCCAACTTATGGTATTATGAATTGCAGACTTTAGTCCTATGATCAAGAATTTTCATGATATGTCAGTTTCCTTCCATCGAGTCCTGGGGGTACTTGTACCCAAAAAATATGGCTGGGTGCCTAGAGCCATGTCATGTTTTCACGATACTCTCAGTCAATCCATGTTCAGTAGATTTCAGTCAGTCTCATGACTCAGGAAAACTTATTTACTCAGTACTCAGTAATCTACATAATCTCAGTAATATTTCATCAGTCTATGAAATTCAGTAAATCTCAGTATCAATACAGTTTAGTTCAGAGTTCAGTTCAGACATCAGTAAACTCAGTCAACTAACAGAACTCAGTAGCATTTAGTCAGTTAACAGAATTCAGTAGTGTTTCGCTAGTCATCGGAACTCAATAAACTCAGTCTATGTTCAGTTCAGTTAAACAGAACAATCAGTAACAGTTCAGTTAATTCTAGTATAAACTAAGAAATCAGTTCACTGTTATTTAATTGGGAGTAGGATTCAGCACCGAGCGAACTCAAGGATGGGAACTCACCTGCCAGTAGAGGGTGTAATTCTTAGAAGCAGTCCTTGCGTTCCAAAACTATGTAGCCAGCATAGGTTGAGACATCAATACCTGTCAGTTGAGGGTAGATGAGGTGGCTTAACCTGTCAGATGAGGGTTCCCATCGTTCTCATTAGAGTACCTGCCAGATGAAGGTCACTCACAGCTTGTCCTTACCAGTGGTGCGGTATTGACACCCTTCTAATCAGGGCAGAGATTGGACCCCAGCTTAGCTATTATAGCATATTTAGGGTATGTCAGTTAGATAACTACTTCCCACAGTTTCAGTATCAATCTTAGTAAAAAAAACTCAAATAGTTCTTCAGGATATCAGGTCTGGCAGATAAAGTCAACTCAGATACAGTACGAAACTCAGCTAGTTTCATCAGATTCAGGACTGTCAGATACAGTCATTCATGTTATCAGTTATCAGAACTCATGTTATCAGATGTATCAGTTATCAGAATTCAGTTATCAGTCATGATATGTTATCAGTAAATACATGTCATCAGTATTCATACTCAGTAGTTATGTTATCACGAACTCAGTTTCAGGACTGTTATATACGGTCAATCAGATCAGTTCTTCATAATCAGAACTATCAGAAACAGTCATTTTCTTTATTAGTAATTTAACATCAGTTCCTCTTTATTCAGTAAACTCAAATGTCAGTAAATCAGTACGGGGAATTCAGTATCCAGTACTAGTACAGTTTCAGTTACAGTTATTATATATTCATGCATGTATTCTCACGTTCATATTAGTCAGTATTGTTCATACATATAAACCCCATGGATTCAGCCTACCTCACTTGCATACCAGTACATTCAAAGTACTAACGCATATTTTTCTCGCGCTATGGTGTCTTATACCATAGGTTTGGACGCACGGGATCCAGAGCTCCCTTAGCAATTTCAGAGTCAGCCAGCAGCAATAATTAACAGTGATTCCTCATCCTTCGAGGACAATTATGTTATTATTCATATCACTATTTTAGTTTTCAGTTTATTTCAGTAGACGGAGTTAGTTGGGAACATGTCCCCTCAACTCCTTATTCAGTTCAGTTTAGAGGTTTTCAGACTACAGCATGTCAGACAATTATTTCAGATTTATATTGGTATTGTTATACAATTTTTAGATATTATTTTATCAGATGTTTATTCAGATTTGAACCTTATGGCCTTACAGTATTATGTTTTCGCATATTTTATAGTATGGTTATTCAGTGCTCAGGTACAGATATAAGTCATGGGTTAACTTGTGGTCCTTCGAGGTCATGGACACCGTGTAGTATTTCGATTCAAAAAATTGGGGCGTTACAATTTTCTTTGTATCTCGTTATAAATTTGTGGTTAAAATATTATGTCTTAGAAGTCTTATAGATTTTTACTATACGCTATGAGCAGGGAAGGCTAAAAAGTGGAAAGATGGCTGCTATAAAGATTCTTTCAAGTGAATCAAAGAAGGGTGTCAGGGAGATCTTGACAGAAATGAAAGTAATTTTAGACGTCGAGCAAGAAAATTTAGTCAAACTCTATGAATGTTATATAGAAGACGGCTGCTGGATTTTGGTCTACAACTATCTTAAAAAAAATAGCCTTGCTCAAACACTTATTGGTAATTTTCTTTTTCTGGATCTCTCAGCTCTTAGTTGTTAAAGAGCGTTTTAGACCTAATATTTCCATCTTATTCCTATGTGTTTTACCTGTGAATTTCGTTCAGCTGACACTTCTATTCATGATTTCTCAATGGAGATATTTATCCACTATTAATGTTTCATTAGTTGACAATAAATACTTTATTGACCTTTCTTCCCAAATTAATTACGTCCTTTTAGATGTAGTTCTACACGTTCCCTGCGACTACTCTTGTGGCTCTATCATTACTTCCACAGTTTATTGCATTCTTCAGTGATGGAGAGATACTTATGGCTCCAAGCACTCTTTCTACCACTTTTCTTTCTTTTGGTAAGGTGTCGAAACCCTGCTTCCCAAACTTCTCTTATGATTCTCTTACATAGGCATGCAATTTCCTATTTATTTACACAATTCTTGTGAATTGCAGTCTTCAATCTTGCTTTCGCTTTGAGTGTATTGAGATTTCTAATAATGCACATATCATTGGAGGCTGGTAATACCACAACCATTGAGGTATTACATCTTTCTTACTTTTCGGTTGAAAGTTTAATGGTAAACTGATATCTGATTGTAAGGGAAAAACTATTGCTACAATTTGTTGTTTCTCTGTGTCTTGGGTTTTGTAAGGGTTGTTTGCTAGATTAAAAATTTGCTTTCTATCAAAATCACGAAGGTTACACTCTCTATATTTTCTCCATCCCACAAAAATAAACAACAGAGAAAATTGGAGTAGAGAGACTCTTCATGATTCTTGTTTTTGCCCACATTTTTTTAATATCAAAACTCAAATTTACCAAGAACCTTGATTTTACATGGAGGATCATTGGTGGCTTCCCATCGGAGAAATTACTCTGTAACTCTTCCTCATCTAGACTTAACAGAATAGAAAAGGGAGAATACAAAGTTGGTTATCCTTTTAATCGACTTCTTATCCATATTTGGATTTTATTCTTTTTTAATCACTATGCCCCGCAATTACTAGAGGTCGACTCCTGACATAGAATTCTTTTGTTGCCGTGTCACTTCAAATCAAACTTTAATCCTTCAAACTCCATTCTGAAATTGGGAAAATACATTTGCTATAGCTATTGCACCAAACTACATGGTTTATTCAAAGAAACCATAGCTTATTTACATCTTCTAATGAGAATCTTTCTCCAATTAATTGATTGAAGCTCAAAATCTTATTTTTAGATTCCAACTGCTCCTTTGAGGTCTCTGCTTGTGCTTTTTTTTTTTTATTTATATGACGTTTGATCTCAAGAAAGTAATTTATTTGCATGTGAAAATATGGTCGTATCATGTTATTCTACAAGATAGTCAACTTTATTAGGATGAAATAAATTAGAAATGAAAAATGTTTTGGAAAAGAAAAAATCACTCAAGAAATTTGAACTTGAAGTTTCTGCAGTTAATTAACCTATTTACTGACAGGATTCTGAGTATTCTTTGCCACATTAAAACACTTCTCATACATTCTGCAGACATATGGGAAAAAAACCACTCCAAAATGGCGTTATGTTCTTAGTCGAAAGCGGAATTTTGAATAGGTTAGTTGAGTTTGAAAGAGATTGATATTGTCATTTGTCTTCTTTTACAGAGGTGGATTTCAGTTGCAACGTGAAAACCGACGCATCTCATGTTGCATTATGATTTAAATTATAGGTAAAACTTGTGAGTTGTGTATAAAGGTACAAGATCAAGGGACATAATCTCTCTCTCTATTTCAAATTGGTAATGTTGCAAGAAAGGCAGTCTTTTCCCAGGTGTTATCCATGTTCTACATCTTTTGGGATTTATATATTTTGACACTGGATCGATAACTTTCAATTGTGCATGGCAATTAGGACAACTCTAACGTATACTTGTAGAAAATTGAACATAAACTTCTTTGTAGCAATAAAAGGGAAAAAATGAATACTTCTTTATGTACGGCTAGGACCAGTTAAGACAAATTCAGTTGTTAATTCAGAAAGTGTATATCTACTATATCTACACATACATACCACCCGCGTCTTAATCAACTTCTGAAAAGTGAGGATATCATATAAAGAAGTGGTGCATTGATGTATGCATGTTCTTCATAGAAAATCTTGGAACAAGAATTAATACACCTTCTTAACTTGCTTTCTTTAATTTGCATTATATCACGTTACTTTTAGAATGTATGATATTCCTCGGGGAACCAACCTGGTCAAAACAGTTGGTGCTTCTATTTATCTTGTTTTATTTTTTATTTAATATAAGGAAATATGGAGAAACTAATCAAGGAGACAAGATATTGCGTGAAATCTCAGTACCAAAATACTGAAAAGAGTGTGTGTAAGTGGTTGTGTTTGAATAACCTTAACCCAAAGTATTTATGTTGATTATCAACTTGACATACCTTTAGTAGTTTGAATCAGTAACACCAACTTATTTTTCACCTGTTTAACACTTTCCAGTCAATTAGTATTGGTCCTTGATACATTCTCCTATAAAGATCACAAATCTGCATTAATTTCAAAAAGGGATCACAGGGCCAATATGTTGATCCCTTATTCCCTTTATCTGGAACATATGAAGAATACATTATGAATGTCAAATCTATGTTGTTTGTCTTGAAAGGAGGTATCGGTGTTTTCCACAAATAAACATGTTACTGGTACAAAGAACCAAATCCTATGTGTTTCTAGCCTAAGCTGTTTGCTTGTATTTTTCTGGTTGCTCAAATCCATGTACAGTTGTTTGATGTCTTCTTTATCTAGAGTTTCTTATTTCATTTGTGGTACTATTGCCTTTTTCTATGTCATATGTTAATTTAATTACATTTTGTCCTCTTAAGGTTTTAATTATATGTATCAGGTTTTTGGCCTGGACAAGCATTATTGGTTCATCCCTGCTTACTCAAATGAAAATTTAATAAGAATACCTGCTCTCCATGGTCTTGAATACCCTATCCCACGTGATTACATCTACGGGCTCTATGCATAACCTAAAGAAAGATATAGTAGAGGATCAAGCAGCCAGCCAAATAATGCAATGATGTATCGATAATATGCATTTCGCTCGAGTATCCATTTGGAAAAATGGGTTGTGTAAGATAAAAGTTTTGCTTATATCTCAAGTATGATAACAGATTTTCTTGTAAGATCAAATGCTTGATTAGAAATATAGATTGATTGGATTGGCTATGGCAGGTGGTGGTGCATATCTTGTCTACAAAAACAGATAGAAGGTAAGTTTAAAAATCGTTTGAATTTATATTGTTGATTGGTGATAGTAACTTTTTTTATAGTATTTGACCTTTTCTAGGAAACTCTTGGTGAAGTTAGTAATGACCTTTTACATTACTTTTGAAGTTTTAATTTATAATTGATGGATAGAATATTCTCAGTAGTTACTGTAGGAAGGTAGTTTGCTCAAATTAAATCGGTTAACCATATTTGAGAAGGAGCTGTCCTAAATGTCCACTTCCACCGCTTCTCTCTTAGTAGTATATTAAGAATAATAGAAATTATCTTTGCTGAGGGAGGTAGAAGTTATTTTTTAAAATTAGTCAAGATGTACGCAAGCTAACCCGGACAACATGATTATCCAAAAAAGAAATTAAAGAAATTAATATGCATATGTACTGATTTTCTCTTGTTGTTCTTCCATTATCCGTTGGATAAAAGAAGAAATTAGTTGAATATATTTGTTTATCTATGTCAACATATACATATTTGATGATACTTAGTTAGTTAATCATGTCCTTAGCTTGGTACTAATGATGGAATACAGAAACACAAAACTTGACAATGCATGCTTCCTATCCAATCTTCATTTAAGACGTTTGCTAATGGACATTGCTTGATTGTTTGAGCACACTAATATTCCTTTGTTATTACTTCCTCAGTCATACATGGATTCTAAGATCAGGGCTTGCCGTTGGACAACCAAAATTAAGTCCCAAATCACGTAAATGAGGAACATGAATTAAATACAGATTCGGCATGCCACCAAGTATCCAAAATAAAGTCCAAATGTTGCCAAGCTCGCATTGCAATAGTCCAAATATTGCCAAGCTTGCATTGCCACTGGAAAATATTGTTAGTAATTATTCTTCTGAAAAATTGAATGAAGTGGCACATTCAGTTGCCTTTTTTTTGCAGCAAAGAGTATTCTAAAGTTATTCAGATTGTTTAACAAGGGACATATTTTTCTATTGCTTCTAGCATTTGGACAGATGAAAATAATATCTGCTCTTTTTATTTGATTGCAACTGCACTAATTCCTTATTAGATATCATCTAAGTAGTTCATATTATTTCGGGTTATATATAGTTTCTATAGTGATAATTTCTAAGCCCGATGATCAGGCCCTTGAATAACTAGGATAGTTGTTGGATAACTACATTAGTTGTCTGAACAACTTCACGCAATTGTTGAACAACTTCTCTCAGTTGTCGAACAACTACGCCTAGTTGTTCAACTTCGTGCAATTGTTGAACAACTTCTTTCAGTTGTCGAACAACTACGCTTAGTTGTCTGAACAACTTCGCATAGTTATCGAACAAAGGAACGACAAAAAAGATCAAATAATGCACATACATATGAAAAGAAGATTAAAAGACAACTATGAAGGGATTTTAGGAGGACAAAGGTAGTATCATTACCAACAAATTAACATAAATATTCTTTTGATAATTTTTTTATTTCATTTAAATAGTTTAAAATTATTATTTTATTAATTTGATTTTACGAAGAAAACTTATGTGATATCTCCTTTTCACTATTTAAAGCATGTTAAAGCAACAACTTGACGTTGCTCCTCCTGCTTTAGTTATGAATTTTAAGGAAGAAAATAAGTAACACCATGACATTTTTTTTGCTCATATCATATGTACTATAATTTCTATATAATATCCGTCACAAATTCTTCAGAAATGATGTATTATTAAAGGATCCCGTGCAGGTGTAATGATATTTTTGAAAAGTCATTATCATTAATTTATTAATCAACAATCATTTAAAATATAATAAAATAATATTATATTTTCATTATTTTCTTCTTTTTGCTACTCCCACCGTTTTTCTTCTTCTTTTTATTTAATAGTTCTACACTTTCATTTTTATCCTATCGACTATACCTCATTATATCTTGATTATATTATTAATAAAAATGAGATCATTTTATATTTATTTTATTGTTAATTTTTTTATTTTTTTCTTATTTATTTATTGTACAAAAATGAATGTGTCAATTACTACTCTTTCAGTTATTTATATTTTTAAATATAAACTATGAATATTAATATTAATTAATCAATATGTGTTTGAGTGATTAATTTGTATCTCAATATATTAGCATATTGCAAAGTTACTAATGGTAGAGTAACTTTTTGTGTTTGAATACTTGTACAATTGATATTTTTGTGTTTCTATCTAATTTTTTTTTACACTCCCTCTTGCTAAAGTTTGTACGACTAACATTTTAATATTTATTGATTACATATGCAGAATTAATGTTATGAAATATAAATCGGAATCATCTAAAGGCTCTATTGGCTTTGATTCTCGCATATCGTCATTAAAAAGAATACATGATTTCATGGCTTGCTGAAATTAACCATAAGTAAAGATATCTCTTTTATATGTAGAATTTATGTATTTAGACGACTTAATTTTATGTGCTTCTTTTGATTTTATTTCTTATTTGTTCATTATTTTATGTAAAAGATTGTTTTTCTTTATTTCTTTTTCTTATTTTTTGGCAAGTATAGGGGATGATAAATGTCATGATTAAGAATGTTAAATAAAAACTCTAATTATTTTATTGTCATTATTTCTTAAAGCATTTAAAGAATCAGTAGGTATAATCTTAAATTATACTTTCTTATGTAGAGTTGACTAATTGAGAAAGAAAATTTAAACGTAAATTGTCAATTTAATGTTTCAAATTTTGTTTCAATGAATAAACGTAAATTGTGTTTAAATTTTCTAAATTAGTTGCTAAGGAGTATAATTCTCTCTACCAAAGAAGGGGAAAAAGAACGATTTTTCTCATTTTTGGACAATTTATAGTATTATATTCTTCTATCAAACATAACCAATTATTCCTTTCATCCCAAATTAATCTTAATTTGACTGAACACGAAATTTATTTTAAATTTTTTAAAATTATATAGTTTTAAATTAAAGATAAGCACAATCTTTTAAATTGTATAGTTTTAAATTTGTCACCTGTAGAATATTAAGATTAAAAAAACTCACTAAATGTATTATTTCTATGTTCAATGAATAATTAATTCACTAAAATAAACCCTAATAAATATTTTTGTGAGACGTGTGCGAAGTCAATATAGATTAAGTAAAATAAAACAGAGTGTGAATGTAATTTTTTAAATCTCATATTTTTAAATATGTCACACTGAATATTGAAATTGAAAAACTTAATTACTCCTTTTATAACAGACAGAAAAGAAAAGTAAGATACTTAAATCGATACAAAAAAATAAAATAGAGTGCAAATGTAATCTTTTAAACCTCGTATTCTTAAATTCGTCACGTTGAAAATTGAAATTGAAAGAATTTCTCCTTTTATAACAGATAAAAAAAGAAAGTAAGACACTTAAATTAATATAAAAAAAAAACTAAAATAGAGTGCAAATATAATCTTTTAAATCTCGTATTTTTGAATTTATCATGTTGAATATTGAAATTAAACAACTTACTCTTTTTATAACAGATTAAAAAAAAGTAAGACACTTAAACCGATATGGAAAAAACTAAAACAGAGTACGGATATAAATTTTTAAATCTCATATTTTTAAATTTTTAACGTTGAATATTAAAATTAAAAAACTTACTTCTTTTATAATAAATTAAAAAAGAAAGTAAGACAATTAAATTGATATAGAAAAACAAAACAAATTATACAATCTTTTAAATCTCATTTTTTTTTTAGATATGTCACAATGAATATTAAGATTGAAAAATTTATTAGCATATTAAAAAGGAAAGTAAGACACTAAAAAGAAAAAACTAAAACTAGTATTCCTTTTAAGTCGGTGCATGCACATTGAATTGAAAACCTACAATAAGAAAACACCGAATCATTTCCGTTCTACCTCGAAATCCCCGCATTTTCTCAAAATTAAGAGACGTATTAAACTACCATATAAGTAGCATCAGTTATCCTTAAAAATAGCATATGTAGATCTGCTTATTATGATAATTAATTGTGGTGATAAGCACAGTAACTTATTTTTTTTTTTTAATATTCCAACTCTACTTATCACCCTTTCCCCCTATTTATATGTCTGTTCCCCACCTAGCCCTACTCACACATGGTCTCTTTCTTCCATTCTTCATTATTAAAAAAGTGAGCAACAAAAATAAAAGTACTCTAATTCTGCCCTTTTTTGGTTTCTCTCTCTAACTTTCTTGTTTCTCTCTCTATATATATACACACAGAAAAAAAAACCCTTGGATCTATTTTTTTTAATAACTCTCTCACTCATTATTTCAAGGTATAAAAAAAAAATATGTTGTGTATGTATGTATGTGTATATTTTTTTCGTTGTTTTCTTTCTCTATATTATGTATATACGTGCATGTGTATGTGTTTGGTGGGTTTAATTTTGAAGAAATTTTGGGTCTTGTGGGGAGTATTTGATTTTTTATTTGGAATTTTTTTTGGAGGGGTTTGGATTTTTTTTTTGAGGGGGGGGGGGGGGGGGGGTGGGGGGGGCGGATATTTGTGTATTTTTATTGGGATTTTTGGGGCAGTTAAATTTGATGAATTTTTATTTTATTTTTTTTGGGGGGGTGGGGGGGATTTTGTGAAATTGATTAAATTTTTGTGGGTTGCACTTGAATTTGGTGAATTTTTTATTTTTTTTTTCTTTTGGATTTTTGTGAAATTGGTTTGTTTTTGGTGGGTTGAAGTTGAATTTGGTGAATGTTTGATTTTCCTTTTTGGTGAATTTGGTGAATTTTTGATTTTTGAATTTTTATGAATATTTTTTTTGTTTGTTTGTGTTGTTGCAGGTGAGTGAGGAAAAAGGGAGAGATGTCTTCGCTGAGTAGAGAGCTTGTGTTTTTGATACTTCAGTTTCTTGATGAAGAGAAATTCAAAGATGCTGTTCACAAGTAGGGTTTTCTTCTTCTTTTAAGAAATTAATTTTAAATCTTTTTTCTGATTTTTTGCATAATATTTTGTGGCTGCTGTAAAATGTGTGAGATAGAAAAAATGTTGATTTATTTCTTAAATTTTTTTGGGAGGTTTGGGGATCTAAAATTGTTGTGAAATTATGTGGGTGAGTGAGAAATTAGCTGAATTGATTGATGGTTATTAATTATGTTTGTGAATGGGAGGTTTCTTTTTTTGTCTTTATATATATGCCATTTCTGACCAAATTAAATGAAAAGAATTTATGATTTGTAATAATGGTTGTTGTGGTTTTGTGTGGTGGTAAATGTTATGTTGTTATTAATTTTTATGTTCTCTTCTTGGTGCTGTGAAGATTGGAACAAGAATCTGGATTTTACTTCAACATGAGGCATTTTGATGAAATGGTGGCAAATGGCGAATGGGATGAAGTGGAGAAATACTTATCTGGGTTCACTAAGGTTGATGATAATCGATATTCCATGAAAATTTTCTTCGAGATCCGAAAGCAAAAGTATCTCGAAGCGCTGGATAGGTTGGTTTGATTTTTTTTTTCTTCTATTTAGATAGATGCTTGTTATGTGTTCGGTAATTTCAAGAGCCGAGGGTCTCAACCTCCCAAGGTTGGGGTAAGGTCTGTGTACACGCTACCCTCCCAGACTCCACTTGTGGAATTACACTCTGCATGTTGTTGTTGGAATTACAGCCTCTCTACTTCTTTAGAGGTAGTGGTATGGACTGCGTACATTCTACCCTCCCTAGACCCCACTAAGTGGGAATATACTGGGTTTGTTGTTGTTGTTGTTGTATGTTGTTATGTGTTCGATTATTTTTCTGTGATCTGTTTTTTCATTTTCTTCTAGGAACGATCGTCCTAAAGCTGTTGAGATCCTAGTTAAGGACTTGAAGGTGTTTTCAGCTTTTAATGAAGAGCTTTTCAAAGAAATAACACAACTTTTGACTCTTGAGAACTTTAGGTACTTCAAGGGTTTCGCTTAGAGATTGCTATTTCGTCTATCTCCTAAATGTTTTCTTTATCAATTTTCAAATGGTTCTTGTTTTGTATGCAACAACTTTCAGGGATAACGCGCAATTATCTAAGTATGGAGATACCAAGTCTGCTAGGGATATAATGCTTCTGGAACTCAAGAAATTGATAGAAGCAAATCCCTTGTTTCGCGATAAGCTGACCTTTCCCACCTTGAAGAACGCGAGGCTGCGGACATTAATCAACCAGAGGTTTATTTCTAAAGAGCATTAGACTTTTAAATACTAGTACTTCACTGTTGGTTCTTGTTTTTGTCGCCTTTTATATATAGTGTAGTTGCTTATACACATAGGTGCCCCATATTCTTGCAGTTTGAACTGGCAGCATCAGCTTTGCAAGAGCCCGAAGCCTAATCCTGACATAAAGACCTTATTTGTGGACCATTCTTGCGGTCCGTCACAGCCAAATGGTGCACGGGCTCCATCCCCAGTAACTCATCCGCTCATGGGAGCTGTTCCGAAGCCCCCCGGAATGTTTCAACCTCTGGGTCCTCATGGTGTAAATGTAAGTAGAAAAAGCAAACTTGCTAAATTCATTTTTAAAATCATGACCGATGGTAGATTGAAATTTGTTCCTTCAGCCTTTCCAGCAAGCACCTGCACCTATGCCGAACGCTCTTGCTGGGTGGATGACTAATCCTTCCCAAGTCTCTCATCCTTCTGCTTCTGCTGGACCAATAGGTTTTACGTCTCCGAATAATGCAGCAGGTATTATACGTATAGCACAGCTTTGAAATGATTCTAATGAGGTCCATCAATACTAGTGTGACTGCTGGTTCATCCAACCCCTTCCCCTGTAAAGAGTTAGCCATAAACTGATACTTTCTGTATGTGCTACTTATTTTAGCAGCAGCTATGCTAAAGCGTCCGAGGACTCCTACAAATAACCCAACAATGGACTATCAAACAGCTGACTCGGACTTGTTAAAGAGATCAAGACCTTTTGGAGTATCAGATGAAGTATGGTATCGTAATCTTGAATTGCTTACAGATTAATATGTATTTAACTGAGCTGTGGTGACATTAGAAACTGTGATGGCAATCTGCTCAAATTTTAGGGATCTGTCTGTTGCTTTATGACAATGTTGCTTATTTCACTTCACGTGGAGATTGAGTTGGAAGTTCTGTGTGTTTGATGCCTTTGTATTTTAAGAGAAACATTGATTTTATTTAAATTGATTACAGGTAAATAATATGCCTATCAATATTTTGCCTGGTAGATACACCGGACAAAGCCATGCTCAAAGTTCGTACTCATCTGATGATTTGCCCAAGGCTTGTGTAATGACTCTAAATCAGGGTTCAGCAGTCAAGAGTATGGATTTCCATCCAGTGCAGCAGGTTTTGCTTCTTGGTTAGTATTCACACAGTAAAATTAATTTTCTTTAATTCATTTCTCTCATTTTGAATTTAGATTTATTTTTATGTTACAGCAATTGTATACTTGTTTTGGGCCGGGACTGATTGTTCTTCATTTTCAGTTGGTACTAGCACAGGAGAGATTATGATTTGGGAACTGGGTGCTAGGGAGAGGATTGCTCACAGAAGTTTCAAGATTTGGGATCTTGGACAATGTTCAGTGGGTTTGCAGGTATTCGTGAAACTTGTTGATTGCTTTCACATTTTTTATCACGTATGGTGATTTATAAGTCTCAGAGTTACCAATTTATTATCTGAATAATAACCAGGCGTCCATGGCAAATGAGTACTCAGCATCAGTTAACCGTGTAATGTGGAGTCCTGATGGCACTCTGTTTGGTATGTCGGCCAGATGCTTTTACGAAATTAACTCTTGGAACCTTATGTTTTCTATGAATGATAAAGCTTGTTGCAGTAGTTCATCATACTACTGAAAGCTAAATTTGTTTTGACCGAATTGCAATAATTGGCCTAAACTCTCTTTTTTTGCTTTCTGTTGCTTCATCATTAGGTGTTGCATACTCTAAGCACATTTTGCACATCTACTCCTACCATGGTGGCGATGATCTTAGAAACCACCTTGAGGTATGTGGATTTTGTAGCCCTTTCGAAATTCAACCGCTTTCTTTCTTCTTCTAAATGAATATGGACCTTGACTGAGCCTTATGTGCAGATTGAGGCTCATACAGGAAGTGTCAATGATCTTGCCTTTTCCTACCCTAATAAACAGATCTGTATTGTTACCTGTGGGGATGACAGGCTTATTAAGGTTTGATATGTTACGTGCTTTGACTCTCAGGTTGTGTAAGGGTTGGACTTCCTCCACTCCCTTCATCTTTTTATGTCGACTGGTTATGAGCACTGTAATAATCAACTATTTCTTGTCCACAGGTGTGGGATGCCGTGTCAGGGGCTAAGCAATATACTTTTGAGGGCCATGAGGCACCAGTTTATTCAATATGTCCACATCACAAAGAAAGTATTCAGGTTAATCATGCTCCTCCTATTGAATTATTAGAAAATTGATTGTAACTTATTAGATGATCTTTTTCCATTTCCCGGTACAATTTCCTCCTCCATATATGATTTTGAAGACACAAGTTTTCTGGTATTGTGATATGCACAAGAGCATTAACGAGTAATAAAAGATTACAAGGCAGCTCAGCAAGCATGAATTCAAAAACGCTTCTCTTTTGCTGTGAAGATCTAATTTACTTGTCTTTAGTGATATTCTTTTATCTAACTTTTTGGGTCTTCTGCTCTTCTTTTCCCCCTTCTCAGTTTATCTTCTCAACTGCAATTGATGGGAAAATAAAGGCGTGGTTATACGATAACATTGGTTCAAGAGTTGACTATGATGCACCAGGTCATTCATCAACAACAATGGCCTATAGTGCCGATGGAACAAGGTTTGCATATCTCAATATCTTCCATAACTATGCATGATGTAATTTTTTTACTTTCTCTTGGCTAAAGTTTGTGTTATAATGAAATTTTGGCTTGCAGGTTATTCTCATGTGGGACTAACAAAGAAGGAGAGTCATATCTTGTTGAATGGAATGAAAGTGAAGGAGCTGTAAAGCGTACATTTATTGGTCTGGGGAAGCGTGCAGGTGGGATTGTGCAATTTGACACCACTAAAAACAGATTTTTGGCAGCTGGTGATGATTTCATTATCAAATTTTGGGATATGGACAATACTAACATTCTGACGACTGCTGATGCTGAGGGTGGCTTGCCGGTAAATGTCAGTCAACCATTTCTTTACCAACCCAACCATGTCTTTTTTACTTAGACATTTTACCACTTTTCCCCAGGCTTCTCCATGCCTCCGATTTAACAAGGACGGAATGTTGTTGGCTGTTTCAACTAGTGACACTGGGATAAAAATCTTAGCAAATGCAGATGGTGTCAGGCTTTTAAGATCCATGGAAAATCGCCCATTTGATGCTTCTTCTAGAGTAGCCTCGGCTTCTGTGGCGAAGGTAGATGGATCGATGCATTTCCTTTCCTTGTTTTTTAATGTTGAAAATATTAATGTGCAATATTAAGCTGTCGATAAAATGCTTTACCTGTATGCAGCCCACCATGGTGGGAAGTTTTGGGCCTCCTAGCACTTCTGTTACCGCAAGCTTTGTAGATCGAGTAGTGCCAATGGCATGCATGGTTGGTGACACTTTCTAATTAAATGGAGACTTTCTTAGTGCAGTTCATACTTTTATCTTTTGGGACTTTTGACCCTTTGTTGATCAGCCCCTTTATTTTGACTTCTTGGTAGAATGGTGAAAATCGCAATTTAGGTGATGCAAGGCCAAGAGCGGCAGAAGAGCCTCTTGATAAATCTAGAATCTGGAAACCTACTGAAATTAATGAACCCTCACAATGCAGATCCTTGAAGCTTCCAGACAGTGCAACAGCACCAAGGGTATGAGTTGTTGCTTAAATAAAACCATGACCAAAGTTTTTGCCTGTGAAAAATTTCTAGATGAGTTATGAGGTTGCATCATTGCTTGATCTGTCAAGGCTCATGTCATTTTCCATTTAAGCTGAAAAAGGTAGTCCTTTTTTCTAATATTTTCCAGTTTCCTTTTTTATATTTCAGGTTACAAGGTTGATATATACAAATTCAGGATCGGCTATATTGGCATTAGCTTCCAATGCTGTGCACAAACTTTGGAAATGGTCCAGAAATGAGCGAAACCCAACAGGGAAGGTATTGGTTTTTATAACGTTAACTCTCTTCTGCAAATATATATCATTACAGCTCATTGTGCAATTCTCTTATAGGCTAATACAAGTGTTGTCCCACAACAATGGCAACCTTCAAGTGGGACTCTGATGACAAATGATACTAATGACACAAATCCTGAAGATGTTGTTCCATGTTTTGCACTCTCAAAGAATGACTCCTACGTCATGTCAGCTTCTGGAGGAAAAATATCGTTGTTTAATATGATGACTTTCAAGGTAAGACGCCATGTCTTTTTTTTCCTGAGCTGTCCACAAGTAATTTGGTTGCATATGGTATGAAAGAGAAGAAACTTTGAGCAACTTGCACTCTAGCTTTAGCCTAGCAGTCCAGCTAAGAAGCTACGATTCAAGAATTATTTGCATGAAGTTATAATAATTTTACTTCATTTTGCTTTCCACTTAATCTCTGTATTGTTTCTGCTGCAAATGCAGACCATGACAACATTTATGCCCGCGCCACCTGCAGCAACCTTTTTGGCATTTCATCCTCAAGATAACAATGTTATTGCCATAGGGATGGATGACTCCTCCATCCAGATATATAATGTCCGAGTTGATGAGGTTGAGCTATTCAGACATTTGTTCATTTTGTGATTTTCAGAATAGTACTAATTCAGTATTTAGTTGAAATTTGTTTGTTGACATTATGTGTGATTCAATTGTGAAGGTAAAAATAAAGCTCAAAGGACATCAGAAAAGAATAACTGGGCTTGCTTTTTCAAATTCTCTCAACGTGCTTATATCTGCAGGAGCTGATTCTCAGGTAAATTTTGTTGGTATAGTTGTACTTTTGGTTGAAAAAGCCTATTTTATATGTTCTTCCCCAAGTCTTATGGTAAAATGAGTTCAGCATGGAACTATTTGGAGGTTGATAGTTGAATTTTGATTGAGAGGAAGTGTTTTTTTATGGGTGGCGGTGAGACTTGATTACCCTACATAAAAGTATAAACTGTTAGGGAGACCATTTTATTTGTTTTAACTTATGTCTGGCAACTAAAGGTAGTTCTTGTTTTGGTAACTCGGACAACTTCACCACAATCATATTATAGCTTTTTACAAATCTTTTCCTTATGAGAGCTCGTGTAATTGTAATGTTTTGCATCACGAGGTTACTCTGTTTCCACAGCTATGTGTTTGGAGCAGTGATGCTTGGGAGAAGCAAACAAGCAAATACTTGCAGATTCCTGCTGGGCGTGCAGCGGCTCCTCAAGCAGATACCCGTGTACAATTTCACCAGGATCAGACACAATTGTTGGTAGTGCACGAAACACAGATAGCCATATTTGAAGGTCCTAAACTGGAATGCCTCAAGCAGGTGCAGATTCCCTTCTCTAAACCTTTCCAATCCCAAGTTTAAAATCAGAATACATATAGCTTGAGTTGCAGTGATTAGAATTCTGTTCCCTTCGGCTTGTCACCTGTGGGTTCTGGATTCTGTTTCTGGTGAAATTCGTAAACCTTATTTACATCATGAATACTGAAAGAGTATCAGAATGTGCACATTATTACTTCAATATCCTTTACTGTATGTTTCCTTCTTGTTGTTCTGCTAAGTTCAAGTCTGATGTTGGATTTTTCCTCTTGGAACAGTGGGTCCCTAGAGAAGCAAGTGGGCCAATTACACATGCAACATATTCTTGTGATAGCCAGTCCATATTTGTTAGTTTTGAAGATGCAAGTGTAGGTGTTCTCAGTGCTTCTACACTGCGGTGGAGATGTCGGATCAATCCTACTTCCTACCTTCCCGCCAATCCAAGGTTGTGATTGAAAACTGCTGCCTGCCTTTATTTATTTCAAAATCTGGTCATGAAAAAACTCCAAAAATGTGTTTTTTCTCATTTTAGAAATTTGTTTGCAGTTCAAGGGTGCATCCACTTGTTATCGCTGCACATCCATCTGATCCAAATCAGTTTGCATTGGGACTAAACAATGGTGCTGTAATTGTACTTGAGCCGCTTGAGACTGAAGGCAAATGGGGAACCTTACCTCCAACAGAAAATGGTTCTGGGCCAAGCACTTCAGGTGCTGCAAATTCAGATCAACACCAGAGGTAGTGTTACCTCGTGGAAACATGCTGGCAGGTTTTGTTGAAAAGACTTAGTGTATGTACTGCATCGCGTTGTTTTTCAACATCCTTCCAAGCTTCTAGATTAGCCAGTGTAGTTATAGAAAAGCTGAATTTAGATTATGTAGAGAGTTTGTTTACTAGAGTTACACCAGTTCACTGATGATGGTAATTTGTGGACGTGTAAATGTAGTAGATGGTGTTTTGCATCAGTAATCTGGAAATCTGAATTAGTTGGAGATGACAAACAATTGTCTTGGTGTCTATGGTTCTTTTTCTTCTATACTAAGAAGGATGATTTCCAAATTGTTTTTTTCCTTTTTTACTGAAAGTCACATGTCCAACAAAGTGGAGAATGTGAAGTGAAAACTTGAATGGTGCAAGGAGTCCAGCAAAATTTTCTTTTATTATCTTTTGGCTTTCACAAGAGAGCACTTCTTCTTAACATTGGAAGACACTGCAGTCATTTTGTTGGTAAAAAACTTACATTATCTCACCCTCAATATGAGATAAAAATAACTCTACAATCTTGGGAGGAAAGTTATTCCACAATTTTATCCTAGCCAAACATGGAATGAACTCGTCATAAACATAATCCAAATATTAGTTGTCCCTTATTCCTCGGACCAACCGAGCACTTGGTTCAAACATCACTATCTATCGACGACTTAACAAATCATACATAACTAAAAAGGGTAAAGATCGTAATCTTCCAGCCATTTTGCAACCTTGATTCTTCTGCTAGCTTTGCTATGAATTTCTTGAATGATCCCTTTAATCACATGATTAAGCTGCTCACTGCTGTTGCTTCTTTTGGGAATGTCCTTATATTCCTTTCTCTCCAAATAAAGTAGACTTATTGCTAGCATCATCCTGAGCTTTGGGGGACTTTGCTAGCCATATTCCTGTTCCTCTTTCCATCTCATAGAATTTCTACAAATGTCAAGCCACAAGCAATTTCTTCCATATATGAGATGATACTTTGCACTTGGAGAACAGGTGAGACATTCTCTGCAGCTACTTCATATAATGGACAAAACTGATCTGTATTAATGTCCCATTTGAACAACCTATCTTTAGTATGGAGTCTATATTTTGTGCCGACATTCGCATACAAAGATTCATTTAGGAAGTCCAAAGTTATTCCCATTTGAATAATTAATTCCGGGATTAATTTAGAAAAGGAGCTTATCGTTCATTTGTGTAACAAAATGCAGGAAATGTATTTCTATTTATAACCCACAATTCTTGGGCACAAAGCAATTTTTGGGCCCTACAAGACTTGGGCACAAAGGTTTTACACTTGCCACAACGAAACTTCTTGATACAACTGTCCTTTATGTTAGTTTTCTGCCAAGTTACTTTATGAACATGTAAGTTTGCACAAAATTTATCTCATTTACTGAGAATTTTGCTTGAAAAGAAATAGTTTAGTGGCTTGAAGGATTTTTTTGAATAATTCAGGATACTTTTTCTGGAATATCCACCAGCATATTCCTTCTCTTCTCATGATAGTGGTGAATCCTCCTACCCATAGCTTGTCCTTCTTAGTGCATATGTTCCAAAGAACTAAAGAAACTTGCTAACTGTAATTTTGTTCCATACAAAGATGTCAAGAATGTACAGCCCTCCTATAGTTCTCTTGGATGCTAGAAGAGCCTTCTTAGACAGATGAGTCCCACCAGTCCATAGGAAGCTTCTACAATTTGCTTCAATCGCCTTCGCAACTTCCTTTGAGAGAGCAAAAGATTTGTGCCAAAACAAGACTAGTTTGATCAATTGTGTTCTCCCTGCATACAACAGAAATCTAGTAGTACAGTTTTTGGTTTTGCTTTGTATCTTCTCTTACAAAGGTTGGCATTGGACAATGGAAAACTTCTTTGTGCTTAGGGGACTTTTCAGATACCTAAATGTCAACTCCCCCATACTGAAACATGCATATATCTAATTTATTGTTGAGCATATGCAAGAATTCCTCCACAGTAGATGGAACTATCAGAAGTATTAGCAAAAACTTCATTTTTCTCATTTTTCTGATCATGTTTTTTAAAAAATTCACTTAATTCATTGATATATTCACACCATCTCCACTTTTTATATGATGGTATCTATAGATACTTTCAAAGTTGGAAGAAAGAAGGAATCACTCAATTTCTTGCATGCTATCATATATTAGATACCGTGCAGCCTTGAAATAGTTAGATAATTGAAATTTATAAATTCACTTCTGCAAAACTTCATATCTTTAGTCATGTCTCTCAAAATAATTAGATTTCTATTGTTTTGCAATTTAAAAGCAATATTATCATTTATAAAAGATTAATGTTTTAAATTATAGTGTTGATGATGTATATTGATTATTTACTTTTAGGAAGGTAATATGTGTAGTTTGATAATATTTTTTAAAGAAATTGTGATTTTTCAATTGTTTGGAATTAAGTTAAAAACATATAGTGATTTGTACCTCATGCTAACTTTAACACATTGTTTATACTCGTAAAATATACTAAACAATTTATTCTCTATGCGTTACTTTAGTACTCTTGGTGGCTGCTTGGATTAGCTTTTGACTTATAAATCAAGTTATAGTTAAAAAAACTAACTAATAATTTTTGACTTATTTTTATTCTTTGAGCGTAAAACTAAGTGTTTATAAGCACTTTTTAAATTTATTCAAACACTTTAAAAATACTTAAAAATTATTTTGACTTAAAGCACTTAAAATAAGTTGATCCAACAGACTCTTAAATTTTTAATATGTTTTTTACATTTTTTGATAAATTTTAAAAGGAAAAAAAACTATATAACACTCCTTAGATTGAAAATTGCAACTTATGGCATAACTTTCATTTTTGCAAGTTGTAGCAAATCTTATAAAAAAAAAGAAAAAAATATTTTTTTTCTAATAATAAAAATAAAAAAAATAAAAATTTTATATATGAAAAAAAGATTCTTATAACCAAAAAAAGGGATGACAGTTATTGTCATGATATTAATCATCCCCTTAAATATCTCTAAAAATATTTTTTCAACATCTATCACTTAATTAACATCTTAAACGTATCATTGAACGATTCTGATCTCATAAATTAAAATTTCACTTTCTTTCAAATTTTCGTTTATTGTTCTTAAACGTATTGTGTTACAAGTTTGAAGTTGATCAATGTAATAGATGGTGAAAGGTTACATTCTCGACTTGTAATGTATGAAGGAAGATGGGATGTTAACGGTATTTTAATTGTTATTTTTTTTTTTATCTATTTAGTTGTTTTGTATGTTCTAAAATCACTATTTCATATATCAAATGGAAACGAAAACAAAAAAAATCAACATATTACGTTGCTCGTTTTTTCATAAATCTTATTATGCTTTCATTGGTTTTAAACAAATTAAATATTACGTTTATTTGTTGAATTGATTTGGGATTGTTTTTTAATATGTTGAAAGTATGAAAGTATTTGTTGAGAAGTATGAATTTTCAAATGTAGTAATTCTGAAACCATTAACAAAAATTGATTTGTGTATTTTTTTTTAATATGTTGAAAGTATGAAAGTACTGTTGAAAATATGAATTTTCATATATAGAAATTGTGAAATTTCATACAATTTTTGTTAATGAAATATGTATTATGTTTATAGGTAGACCTAAAAATTTTGCTGCAGATAGGATAATGTATGATATCATGCAGATTCAAAGTATAAAGGATTAGTTGTTGCAATATCAACATAATTGAAGATTGATATTAATTCAACTAAAATTGAGATTAAGGTTGATATTTTAACCAACAAGTTAAATACTTCCAACCATCGTATGAGATATGGTGTGTTACGAGCAGACTTGATGGTTCGAAGATTTTGAGAGACATTATTAGTTCAACTGTCCCTAAAAAAATAAGGCATACATAGACATGGATATTGTATTTTAATATGTTTTGGTGCTCATTGTTGTTGTCTTTCTATGATTGTTGGTATGAACAAAGTTTAGTTTTGGTATTTAAGCAATTTTTTATTCAATGTTATGTTAATTTAACAATTGTTTCGTATTTTACATCGTTGAATGAATTAGATATCAATTAAGTTTGTGTCAATCAGATGTACTGCAATTTTTTTTATAAATCTTGATTCTTTTTTTTTTTTTAAGTATGAAAGATGATAGTGTTCATTAAATTTTAATTTAATACAAAAGTGGATGAAATAGAATTTTTATTCAAAGAGACAAACACATAGTGTATGGAATGAGTATATAAATTGGTATCACCTAAATTGAATATCACAATCCGTAAATATCAGTTTATATATCTATTTCATACAAATGTGACATGTAAGAAAACACTTTATAAAATGATTCCATTCAATTTATAATCTTAAGTATATCTTCTTAATTGAATATCACAATCACATTATACTTATTCCATATAAATATAACATGTAAGAAACTATTTTATAAACTTGGAAAAAGTCATCCTTTTCATCCTAAACTATACTCGAAAAGTCTAAGACACACCTAAACTATGGGAGTAACCTAATACACACCTAAACTACTTAAAAGTGAAATCTCTACACCCTGTAAAGCATTATACCACTTGCATGTGGTGTGGTGTTTCACACGTGTCTGCCATATCAGCTCCACGTCAGCAGAATATGAAAAAAATAATAAATTTAATATTTTCATAATCTTTTTAAAAAATTTAATCATATGCACACACAGACTTTCATTTTTTGATGGATTGACAGTTAACACACACTCACATAAGGGGGACATGGAAGAGAATTGAGAGCCAAAAAGAGAGATTTGAGAAGACAGTAACGTGAGAGAGAAACGACCAATCGCGAGAGAGAGGAGAAAGCTAATGGTGAGTCTGACTTTTCAGGCGAGAACTCACCGAAAAATGTCCTTGCTACAGAAATCTCGACCCATCCTCCGATATTCGTCACGTTTGAGTTCATTGGAATGTCGGCGAAGTAAAAACAACAAATTCAATTTGAGTTCACCGTTTGAGTTCGCTGGATTTCATTTGAAATTTTTTTTCGTTCTTTCCAAATGAGTGTCGCTACTGCAACATTCACTCCTGTAACATTTAGCAACAACAATTATAATAATTCAATATGGAGAAAAAAATTAAATTCACTACCAAATTCAGAATGCAAACTCTCCAATAATTCTTTTGTTATAAAAACGACTTCATCATCTTCAAATTCGGAAAGTGACAATGCAAAGAAAAATAAGAAGAACAAGAAGTTGGTAATTGAAAACGAAGAGAAAAAAAGTGCAAGAGCAAGAACCAGTTGCGCAGGAGCAAGAGCAATGGTTACAATCTTCTTCAGTTTCTATTATAAAGAGATTGGATGATGTAAATCCAGTGGGATTAGGAAGGCATACTCGTCAAGTGTTTGATGAAGTATGGCGAAAGTTTTTAGGACTTGCCCGTTTAAACAGCAAATTTAATTTGATTTTGTTCATGGTGAAATTGACATTGGATGATGTAAATCCAGTGGGATTAGGAAGGCGTACTCGTCAAGTGTTTGATGAAGTATGGCGAAAGTTTTTAGGACTTGCCCGTTTAAACAGCAAATTTAATTTGATTTTGTTCATGGTGAAATTGACATTAATTCGAAGAAGGTGGAGGATGGGGTGTGAAGAAATTGCTTATTTGGGGGTGGGATTGGAGTTTGGAGGTGGGGGTGATGAAGAAGATGTGTTGGTTGGGGTGGGGTTGGAGTTTAGGGGTGGGGGGTGATGAAGAAGTAGATGGTTTGGGGTGGGGGAGGAGAATTTTTAATTATTAATTATTTTTTCGTTATTTTTTATTTAGACACGCTTTTTTTAATTTAAATAATTATATTTTTTTTCACGTCAGATTTAGGGGGTAAAAAGTTTCACTTTTAAGTAGTTTAGGTGTGTATTAGGTTACTCCAATAGTTTAGATGTGTCTTAGACTTTTCGAGTGTAGTTTAGGGTGGAAACGATGATTTTTCCCTTATAAAATTTGAATGTAATGTTGATATTATACAGGTTTCATATACGAAATAATTCAAAAAATACAAGTTTATATATTTATGCTATATACTGAAATAAATAGTAACGTATAATATTTGGTGAAAGTTGATTTCTATACCAACTTCTTCAATCATTATACTCATTCCATATATGCAATCATTATATTCATTTCATATAAATATAACATGTAAGAAACTATTTTATAAACCTTGAAGGAACTATTGATATTTCATACTGATTTTATACAAATTTCATACCCGAAACAATCTAATAAGTATATACAAGATAATTTTCATTATATTATTCTTGTAAAAGATTCCGATCTACATTCAAATCCTTATTTATGTTGTTACCAACACAAATAGCAGATTGTTCAATATTTTCTCTAATATCCATTGACATATCTTTTATTGTTATATACAATGAGTATTTAACAAAGAAATTAACAATACTCCTCATATCATATTTTTTTAAAGAACAAAAGAAAAATTAGAAGAAAGAAAATTTCTGATGAAGGAAAAGAAATCCTTGGTTGAATAATGATTTTTTTTAATGAAGTATGTTCATGAACATCTATCACAACAAGGCGTAGAAGAATTAAAAAAATTTGTTGTGATTGAGAATGTGAATGGAGAATGAAAAATCCAATTAGATAAGAATGAAAAAGATGAGTAAACCCTAATTCCTAATTTTTTTTTTCAAGAAATAACTTGAGTATGTCAACCGAGAAGGAACGTACTTTGAGAATGAAAATGTGTTCAAGTCAAAATAAATTTCTTCTTTTAATAAATTGTTTCAGAAAAGTGTGCAACCTTTTGAAATAAAATATCATAATATATTTTTACCATAATTATCAATACACTATTTCAGGAGAAGATTGATTACAATCCTATAAATATGATACTAATTTTAATGTATAAAATTAAATATCGAAATTTGAAAATAAAATAAAAATAATATATATTTTTAAAAGTTGTTATAACTTGTAATAAAAAAATTATTAATACACTTAGCTAAAAGTGTTGTTAAAATTTATAATTTTCAATTTAATAATTGTATATGGGATAATCTTTTCATTTTTTAAAAATAAATATGTATGAGGCATACCCCTTGTCTTGAGAATCATTCCTCCTTGAATGCTAAGTAGATCGTCTGCCTCACGCACTCGCCTTTTAAAATATTCGTTTAAATAATGAAATGTAATGCAACAATAATTTTCTTTGTCATGATAATTCAAGTTTTTGTAGGGTTTGAATAAGTAAAGTAATTCAAGGTATATGATGTTTAAAATATATTCAACTTTTAAGGCATTCCATTCAATTTTAATTATTTTCATGAAGAGGTGCACTCCAAAATCATTGATGTCTAATAACTTTTATAGGGATAAATGAATTGGGTGAATATGTATAAGTAAATTATATTAATTTAATACTCCTAATAATTAATAACGACGTGGTCAAACCCATGAATTGGTCAAGGAATATGAAAAATCTCTAGATTCATGTTAAAAGTTGGTATGGAAAAGGCATACAACTCAGTGGAATAGAATTTTGTTGAACACTTAACTAGAAAAAACTAAAAAAAAAATAAAAAAAATTGACTAATTAAATAAGAAAAATTAAAAAATATTTTTTTACGTACCAACACACCCATAAAATTGACTACTTTACTAGTAGTTACTAGTTGTGTTTGATTGTATAAAGCAATTACGGAAATGAAGAGGACATAAAACAGAAAATATTCAATACTCCCAGTCTCATTTTACCCGTTTCAAACTGGGATGACATAATTATTAAGAAAATAATGATTGATAATGTAACTTTATCATTTTACCCCTCTTAATTGTATCTTGTCGTTAATTCTAATATTGATGGATGACTAATACCAAAGCACCATTTATATTCTTAATGGTACTCCTCTTTACAATATTTTTCAAGAATGCTAATAATAAAGAGTAATCAATTACACTAAGGGTATAATGAATAAAAAAATTGTCTTGTTTTGATAAGTAAAAAAGAACAAGTAAAACGGGACAATAAATTAAAAAATTTGGAACGAATAAAATGAGACGGAGGGAGTAATAAATCTAATAAACAAACATATACAAATAGTTATTCGGTGGTTCTTCCTCATTCAGTACTGCAACAAGTTGTCTCAATAAATGTTACTCAACTGCTCCATAATCAAAACAATTGGTCAAATACAATGTGTCTAAATTACTCAAACCTTATTTATTTATATCTACAACTTTTATTAATTTAAAATTGACCAAACCAAAAGCATTAATTTTTCTGTGGAGAAACAGAGAACAGTTAAAAACAAAATAACTTTGTCACTCATTGTAATTATATCTAGCTTCTATCCATCATAATTATATATAGCTTCTATTCATTACACACTGTAGTGCTAAAAGAAATTTTTTTAGTACAAAATCCTAGCTTTTTTAACATTTTCTATTTTATTTGTTTTTCAGATACTAACTCTTCTCACAAGAAAAATGAGAAGTAACAGAAGCTATGACCTATTTTATCCTTGTTTTTCTTTGTTTTGGATATCTCGTATATCCACAGTACTGCAGTACTTCCTCCTGCTACATTACTTGTACCTGCAATGCTATAGGAATGAGAGTCACAACGTATTTCTTCAGTGCGTTTAAAACTGCATTTAGGCAGACGATTTGTTCCTCTTCAAATTAGTCATCTAAACACAAATTTCAGTAAGAGGTCTTATATATATACTAAAAAAAAAAAAAAAAAGAAATTGAAACTGCCCTTTTTAATAATTTGAAACTGGCCTTTTGTTTCCTTACATATTAGTATAATATGTATAATATTTTTAAGGCAAAATGACTCGATAGATTCTTGTACTATGTTCATTTTGTAATGTGGATATTCCTGTAGACACGTAATTTTGTTCCTCTTCTAAAACATTTTTACTGTTTATCCCGTCTTACCACATATTCTATTTGCATGGTAATTTTTTCATAAGAAAAATAAAATAAATAATCACCTCATCATTTTATTTATTTATTTATTTATTTATTTTTATCTTTATCTCATTTAATAAATTCTAACAAATTTTATCTTCTTTTAAACATGCTAACAACCTTTCCAATTAAAAAAAAACACATCACCACCGAATATCCTCCTACCCTACCTACCCACGTAACCCCTATCCACTTTTATTTTACACGCTATTTCTATATATAGAGGAGGACAGAAATAGAAAAAGAGGTCATCTTCTTCACCAAAAAATTCACCTCACGCCATATACACCACCCTCGAAGAAATTACATCACAACGACACACAATTAACGCACATAACAGTAACACAGATCTGAGATTCTCCATTTCTTTCATTCTAATAATCCTTCATTTTCATCCATACCCATCGACGCACATATACACACAGCTAAAGGGAAGGACACAGTGAGGGACCAAGAGAGATAGGAAAAATGAGAGAATTAGTAGAAAAATGGGAGGGAGCTGATCGAAATTGAGAAAAACAGACGAGGGAGAGAGTGAACGCAAACATCGAAGAAAGAAAACTAATCGAAAAACGTGACGCTGGCTGGAAAAATCACACCCTCACTCTCGTCCTCCATTGTTCTAGCCGAAATAATGGGACCAGTGAGAAACACCCCAAAATTCGATCAAAATCCAACCTAACCCGAGTCTCTCTGCCATCGCTTGAGCTCATCGGAGCTCCTGTGAATCGGGAACGGTGAACCCTACTTCGATTCTTGTGAATTCTGCTGGAAAAGAGTGAAACAGGGTCGAGTTGCACAAAATCGGGTTCGGGTTTGTCTATTTTTGGCGATTTCTGTTTTGGGTCAATAGAAAATTAAAAAAAAATGCATACCGGAGCTGGGGTTCGAATAGAGGCTCCGAATCGAGGTTCTTCATCGCCGATTCTGTCCTTTTATTGAAGTATTATTGAATTTCAAGATCTTCGAATCGAGGTCCAATTCTATTTCTTCTTTCTTTTATTTTGTTGTTTGTTATATTCGATACATCGAATTGATTGGTTGTTCTTTGATGATGTGAATTATTGGTTGTCTTGATTCAGTGTTTGATTTCCTTGATTATGGATTGATTATGGGTTGTGTGATGAAATAATATCTCATTAACAATTAAAATTAGTTAAATGGGACGGGGATTGAAAGTTGATAAAGTGAATATTGTTGTTTTGATTCATTGACGTAGTTGATTGTGATAGTGCTATGATAGGTCAAGCGGGGTAGGCACATGCTAAGTCGGATAGGCAAATTGTAGAAATGGAAGATGGTGATTTGTTGAATGTGTGAATATTTGTTGAATGGTTCTTTCTATTTTAACACACAAATTTGAGAAAATGTATTCATTTTACTAGGGAATGCCCCGATGTCTTATGTACTTATTCACCAGGGAATGCCCTGAGGTATTTTGTACTCGAAGGACGTTCACGATGAAGGTCTGGCGCATCGGGTAAAGCATTGGAGCATAGTTTAGGATTAGTGTAGGTTTACTTTTTAGTATCTTTTTATTTCAGGTTGTAATAATTGGACTAGACATTATTATTTTGGTCTTGGATTGTTGTTTGATGTGTCTGTTGCTTGTTTATGCGTCTTATGTGATTTATACATTTTTAGTGTCAAAATTAGCTGATACGCTCCACCAAGCGACCGTGGTCAAACCACGAGATCGAGGGGTGCCTAACACCTTCCCCTCGGTCAACAGAATTCCTTGGTCGGAATCTTTGTTCGTGGATCAGTTTTTAGAGTCAAACGGTTTTAAAAAAGGATTTTCAAAGGTGACTTGGCACACACGATCTATGCCAAGTGGCAACTCTGAATTTAATTGTGAAATGAATCCTTTTCGAAATAATTTTTTATCTTTTGTCACTTAATAATAAAAATCCTTTCGAAACTTTAAAATGAATCTTTTTGGTTAAAAAGGGGGTGTGAGAGCTCTGGCGACTCTGCTGGAGATTTTTTAGAATTCGAGCTTATTTTTGGATTTGTATCGGCTTAGTTTGACATCATGGGTGTATAGACGTTGTTTGTGTTATCATTTGTATTTGTTTTATCATTGTTGAGTGCCTACTTGCTATGTGTTTACAGTTTTTTTTATGTGTTACCGCTTTATATCTAGCATTATTTGCATAATTCGAGTCAATTCTTTCTGCTACAAGTTCTGTAGTACACGCTATGTACACGACCTATAGTTGAGTCACCCTTATTTTAGGAGGGGGAGCCGTCGGCTGGTATGGAGTAGGTGGAAAGTAAAGAAGCTACTATCGACCATACGCTCCCTCGAACAGCCTTGTTAGTGAACCACAGCGTAGGTCAGCCTTTAGGTCATAATTATCTGCATCATATTGAGACTTAGCGGGATCCACTTAGACCCACCTCTAAAGCATCCCTATGTGCTGCATGTTGCATCTTTGAGGGTAACGTGGTCATTTGACAGACTGGTGTGGGGAAAGCATATGTTAGAAGTAGAGTGTGTAGGCAAAGAAAAATCAAAAAAAGAGAAAAAAAGTGAGTAAAAAAAAAGAGTTTTGTAGTTTTTAAGTTTTTTTATGGCTTTTGTTTTTCATAATCCAAAAATTCAAAAAGATTTATTTTACCTTTTGCACTTATGTTCTCAAAATACAAAAACTGTCAAAAAGATTTTTCTTTTGTTCTCTTTAGCAAACATTTATAATTCGAAAATTCAAAAAAAAAAAAGATTTTTTTCAATAGAAGCTTTTATAAAGGAAAATTAAAAAAAAAAAATGGTAGAAGTTTTGTACATTTCATATAATGAAAATACCAAAAAGATTTTCTCTTTCATAGTTGTTGGTGTCAGTCTTATGTGAAGTGTCAAACTAAAAACTCAAAAAGATTTTATTGTTTTTCATCTTCTGTTTGTGGTCGCGTCTTTTAAGTCAGGGTTCAGTCGGTTATTTAATCCTTAATTGTCCTATCTGGACGAACTACGCACCCCTGATTCTCCTATTTCTGAGATACGTAGGCAACCTATTGTTGGTTCGAAGATCTTATTTCAAAAATCCAAAAATATTTTTCTTCACTCTTCATTTAGAGTAGGTGTCTATGTATCAATAAAAGAAAACTGCAAAAAGATTTTCCTTTAATAGGTGCAAGTTTTATTGTAGTATGAAATGCAAAATTGAAAACCCAAAAAAGAGTTTCTTTGGTAATCATAGGTTTCATTTTGTATAGGTTATTAAAGCTGAAAAATTCAAAAGATTTTCGTCTATTCTTTTGACAATTTGTCATTTATCTTTTCTTCTTAAAATTTCAAGAAAAAAAAGAGAGTTTAAGTGGCCATTTTGGCAAAACTTTACGAACTACGCAAACCTGATTCTCCTTTTTCGGGAGTGAGATACGTAGGCGCCCTCCTTGGGTTCGGTGATTTTTTTTAAAAAAAAAAAAAGTTTTACGAAAGTGTTGAACTCTAACTCATTTTCTATCTCTTGTCCAGTTAGTTTAAGGTGGTTGATTTGTGGCATTTTGGCTGATCCTTCATATTGCACCTAGCCGAAGAGAAAGTTATGGCCAACAAGGATACTGGGATTGTGGTTACTAATCAAATAGGGAGTTCGGGAAATGAGAATTTAGGAGCTAATGAAGAGATTCGAAATTTAAGGTAGCAAATGATAGAAATGCATCGAGCTTGGGGTAATGGGTTGCCGCCGCCTCCATTTTTCGCTGATAATCTGAAATATCTTTCTAGCTTGCCTCCCATGTCACATGCACAATCTCTCATTTTTGTTGATATGCCACAATATGCATCAGGATGACTCCGAGGCAACAATATCCAACCACTTCCAATGTTTATTTCCTCACTCCCCAATCCAAGACTACCACATACTTAGATCTACCTGTTGTTCACGCTTTTGCGGTGCCACCCCCACCTGAAGCTCCTACTTTTGATGTTCATCCACAAGTTGTGTCTCCCTACTCTACAAGAAAGTCTGCATTGAATATTACTGGTGATCTGCGTTACACTTTTGAGCCTACATTTAAGTTGACTGATCTTTACAGTGACACTTACCCGCCTGAATTTCCTCCTAACACTAAGAAGCCTATTATGACAGAAGAACAAGAGGAAATGACCAGAAAATTGAGAAGTTTGAAACTGGCTATGAAGAACTTGCAAGGACTTGGGGATTACAAAAGGGTCTCATATAAAGACTTATGCATGTTTCTAGGTGTTAACCTTCCTCCTGGATTTAAAATGCCAAAGTTTGAGAAATATGACAGACATGGGGACCTAGTGGCACATTTAAGGTGCTATTGTAACCAATTAAAGGGCGCTGGAGGGAAGGAAGAACTACTCATGGCTTATTTCGGGGAGAGTCTTTCAGGCCTAGCTTCGGAATGGTTTGTTGACCAAGACATCGATAAGTGGATTAGTTGGGATGACCTAGCTAATGAATTTGTGCAACTATTTCAATACAATGTGGAGTTGATTCCTGATGAGAAATCCCTGACTAATATGAAGAAGAAGAAGAAGAAGAAGAAGAAGAATATCGAAAGTTTCAGAGAATATGCGATTAGATGGCGTGAACAAGCTGCTAGGGTGAAACCGCCAATGAAAGAAAGTAAGATAGTGGAGCTATTTATTCAAGCGCAGGATGAAACATATTATCAACACTTGTTACCTACATTAGGCAAGCTGTTCATTGAGGTTCTTAAAATGGGGGAGATGATAGAAGAGGGAATTAAGACTGGCCGCATTGTGAGTTTTGCAATATTGAAAGCGACTACTCAAGCAATTTAAAAGGGTTCAGGAAATATTGGGGAGAAAAAGAATGAGGAAGATGCTTCTACTATTGTAGTTGGACAGCGAGAAAGGTCAAGAAGACCACGTCGTCGTCGCTCTCAGACTCAAACTCAAGTTTATGCCAAAGCTCCACATAATCACTCCCAAAATCCATTATACTTTGTTCCTCCACATCCATATCCAGTGTATAATGCACAACCATATGTCCAACCCCCATCTTACCCACAATGGCATACCCCAATGCCCCAGAGTCATTCTCTAACACCACAAATGTACCAAAGCCCTTCTAGGCCAGATTTTCTGTCCAAGCCAAACAATGAAATGCGGCAGAAGTCGAGAGATAGCTTCACGCCAATTGGAGATTCATATGCCAGTTTATTTCAGAGATTTGTACAGGAGGTCATGATCACTCCTCTCCTTAGGCACACCCTTGATCGACGTTCAAGAAATTTTAATCCTAATACATGATGTACGTATCATTCTGACGCTCAAGGTTATAGTATTGAAGATTGTAGATATTTGAAAAGAGAAATTGAAAAAATAATTCAAGATGGATCAGTTATGGTGCAAAATATTGATAGTAAGGGAAACTCTAGTCATGCAGATATGCAAAGTAGTGGCTAAGTTGTCAGGCTGAGCAATTGAGATGTTACCCTTCTCCCTACTAGGAAGAGGTCGGGTAGTTTGTTTTGTTTTATTTTCTGTCATCCGAACTATTATAGGGTTGTAGTTCAGGATTTATCTTGTTTTGTCCCTTAATTGTTATGTTCAAACCCTTCTATCTTTCATTTTAATTAAATGGAGTGTCCTTTTTTTCTTTGTGTTTTAAATATGTGTTGTTTGTTTGTTTATTTTACATAGTACATGTTATGTTGATTCTAGTGATATGACATGCTAGTGGAATTATCAGCTAGCTCTTAAAATCCAGCTTAATCATGAAGCATTGAATCAGAGACATTTGGTGATAAGTTGAAGTCTTCTTTGAAAATTAAGGCAATTATTTTGAGAATCACAAGAATAAATTGATCATCAATTGAAAGGCAAGTCCTAATTAGGTCAAACAGTAGACGCATGATCCCCATATCAAGAGAAACAGAAAGAAAATCAACTCCACGAAAGCATGAGTCATTCCATGTGAGAGATGTACAACAAAGGTGGAGTTATATGTTTGACAAGTGTAGAAGAAAGAAATAACACACATGCTCAGTTAAAGTTTGTGTTATTAAAATGTCGCAAGTAATTTTCTTCTTTCACTTCATATTGCATGATGTGTACTTGCATTTTCAAGGATTGATATGACGAAGGCATTTCATTCTGTTATCCAAACATTGTGTCATCCTTTGTTTACCCTATTTGAGCTTTAGTTCTATTTCTTTTGTATCCCTCTTTTGGAGTCAAGATAGAGTTAGCAAACCCTAAAACAAAAGTGTTGAGCAAAAGAATAGTTTCAAAAAAATTTCAAAAAAAAAAAAGATATGTCCAAAAGAAAAGAGTGTCAAGAAAAATAGAGCCAGAAAAAAAAATTCAAAAAGAAAAAGAAATCAGAATCAAGCAAAACAAGCTGTCAGAACTACGCTTGACCTGATTCTCCTCTCTCGGGGGTGAGATACGTAGGCTGCCCTTCTCTGGGATCGGTCCAACCAAATAAACAATTTAGAATTACCCAGTCAAAAGAAACTGGGGCATGAGTTAATCCTCATTGTTTAAGTCGATTCCAAAAGTTGTAAGTCCTATACCACTTCAAGTGTCGTTTGGGCCTCATGTCATCCCTTCTTTCTAACCTTACCCAAAAGTCAAGTTACAACCAAAGAAAGACCTTCAGATTAATTTTTGAGAATGTTAAGAATAAGTATGCAATGGATATGATGATGCATTTTGGGTACTACTTGTCTTCCTCAGCATAAGAAATTAGGATAGAAATAAAATGAGAGAGTCTTATTGGTGAAAACCCTCACGGGCACCGTAAGGCGATGGTAAATTGAGAAAATAAAAATGAGAGTCTTATTGGTGAAAACCCTCTCGAGCACCATAAGGCAATGGGGAGCTGAGAGAAAGAAATAGGTTTGTTGGCGAAAACCCTTCAAGGCGCCACTAGCCGAATGAGGCTTCTGAATGAATTTGGCCTAAGGAAGCAACTCAGTTTCAAGGTCATTAACTCAACAATAATTGGTAGAAGTTTGGATGGAAAGATCAGGCAGCTTAATCCAAAATGCATGAGATAATCATTAGAGTTGACTGTCTTTTCTAGATAAATTTTCATTTCTTTGTTTCAAATAGGGATATTCATTGTCTTTTCTTTCTTTTCTTTATTTTTATTTCATTTTCTTGAGTCAGTTGTCCTAATAAAAGTCATTGTCATTTTTCTTTTCTTGTCTTTGAGTCAAGTCTGTGTCAAAACAAGTGAAAAAAAGATTTCAAAACTGGCTACCAGCTTCTTTAATTGCACAAAGCAAGACAAAAGCTAGCACATAAAAGAGACATAATTGTGAGCCGAAAAAAGGACATGCAGAAAGTTTTATCAACAGACAAGTCAGGAAACTCATGAAATACCAAGGTTCAAAGGGTCTATTTGAGAAGCATGGCAAAGTGGAGATACTGTGTTTGTTTCAGTTACTCTTAATAATCTGAGTTCAGCTTAATGATTCAGCAAGTCAATGATATATGCTAATGGTTGGAAGCAAGGTTAAATATGATGAGGGCAAGAGCGATTACCGCGAAAGCTAAAGCCACAAACCAGCCACCATGTTTTTAAACTCATAAGTTTTCTTTGATGAATCAGGAAACATGCTACCTTTAAATCAAGGAATTCAGAGCATAAATATCGAGGGTTGCAATGCCTCATTCCTACAAATGCAGGAAACAATATTGATGTACAGGTTTGATAATCAAATCATAGTAAAATTCATCATCATATATTTTTCAGAGACACACTTTCTTGTCTAGGGATTTCAGTTTTCATTTGTTAGGGGATACACTTCTTAAATTGAACCTTGATTCCTATAAGACGTACCTTTTAGTCTAGTTATTTTAATTAATTCCTATAAGACGTACCTTTTAGTCGAGTCATTCCCCTTGATTCCTATAAGACGTACCTTTTAGTCGAGTCATTCCTTTTGATTCCTATAAGACGTAACTTTTAGTCTAGTCATCCCCCTTGATTCCTAAGACTTACCTTTTAGTCGAGTCATCCCCTGTGATTTCTATAAGACGTACCTTTTAGTCAAGTCATTCTCCTTGATCCCTAGAAGATGTACCTTTTAGTTGAGTCGTTCCTTTGATTCCTATAAGGCTTACCTTTTAGTCGAGTCATTCCCCTTGACCCCTAGAAGACGTACCTTTTAGTCGAGTCATTCCTTTGATTCCTATAAGATGTACCTTTTAGTCGAGTCATTCCCGTGGACCTCTAGAAGACGTACCTTTTAGTCGAGTCGTTCCTTTGATTCCTATAAGACGTACCTTTTAGTCGAGTCATTCCCCTTGACCCCTAGAAGACGTATCTTTTAGTCAAGTCGTTTCTTTAATTCCTATATAACGTACCTTTTATTCGAGTCATTCCCCTTGACCCTTAGAAGACGTACCTTTTAGTCGAGTCATTTCCTTTGATTCCTATAAGATGTACCTTTTAGTCGAGTCATTCCCCTTGACCCCTAGAAGATGTACCTTTTAGTCGAGTCGTTCCTTTGATTCCTATAAGACGTACTTTTTAGTCGAGTCATTCCCCTTGACCCCTAGAAGACGTACCTTTTAGTCGAGTCATTCCCTATGATTCCTATAAGATGTACCTTTTAGTCGATTCATTTCCCTTGATTCCTATAAGACGTACCTTTTAGTCGAGTCATTCCCCTTGATTCCTATAAGACGTACCTTTTAGTTGAGTTATTTCCTTTGATTCCTATAAGACGTACCTTTTAGTTGAATCATTCCCCTTGACCCCTAGAAGACGTCCCTTTTAGTCGAGTCATTCTCCTTGACCCCTAGAAGACGTACCTTTTAGTCGAGTCGTTCCTTTGATTCCTATAAGACGTACCTTTTAGTCAAGTCATTCCCCTTGAACCCTAGAAGACGTACCTTTTAGTCGAGTCATTCCTTTGATTCCTATAAAACGTACCTTTTAGTCGAGTCATTTCCTTTGATTCCTATAAGACGTACCTTTTAGTCGAGTCATCTCCTTTGATTCCTATAAGACATACCTTTTAGTCGAATCATTCCAATTAACTTATAGAAGATGTATTTCTTTGTATGGGATAATTTTTTTCTTAGTTTTGATGTGATTTTAGGAGCCCGCTTGAAGAACAGGGCTAATACATGGAAAGTCAACCAACAAGGTGAAGCAATTGAAAAGCAAGCAACAAGAGGAAGAAAATTGAAAGTCAACAGTTGAAAAATGGCAAGTCAGAAACCCGCCTAAAGAACAGGGTGAAGAAATTGAAAGGCAAGCAACAAGTTGAAGAAATTACAAGTCAGGAGCCCACCTGAAGAACAGGGTGATGAAGTAATGAGTCAGGAGTCAAGGAAACCTGCATAGATAGAGTTTTTGTAATTTCATTTATTTTTTAACTTGTAATGTTCATTTCTGATGTAATAACAGATCCGCGGATCGGAACCTTGACGGGACCTCACTCGACTCTCCAACTCGGTTGTCCTTCTTCCTTTTATTTCTTCCTTTGAATAATGGTCGGGTCAAAATTTTGTCTCGTTGTCTACTTCTTTGTATGAAAATACTTTGTGTTTACATGCAAAGAGGGGCATGATGTAGACACGTAATTTTGTCTCTCCCCTAAAGCATTTTTACCATTTACCCCGTCTTACCACGTATTCTATTCGTGTGGTAATTTTTTTATAAGAAAAACAAAATAAATAATCACCTCATCATTTTATTTATACGTAATTTTTTATGTAGCATTTTAAAAATGACATAAAATTTAATGTAATACTTAAAAATGACGTGGCAGCTAACATGAGAGTTGAAGTGGGGCATGAAATTTAATGTAATACTTAAAAATGACATGGAAACTGACGTGGAGAAGTTGTGTTACACACACCGTCAGAGGAGTTTAAAATGTTGCTTTTTAATGGGTTCAATGGTCCAAATGACAAAGATATAAGTAGGAGTATCCACTTTACCAAACGGACATAGTACAAGGGTCCATCGAGTCATTTTACCTATTTTTAAAGATACCTTAACTTTATTTATAGAGGTAACGATTAATTTTAGTTAACTAGATGTTAATGAGCTATTTGTTTGCAATATATTAACTTGGATATTATTGTAAAAGTTTTATTTATTAATATGAATTTTGAATTTTTTAGATCAAAGTTCTAAATAATTTTGATAAACATAGATAGTTTTATATATATAATTTATACGTAATTTATAATCTTCAATATTATTTTCAGTGATGTAAAATGGTTCTATTACATTAATGTCAAAGGAGAAGAAATGTACACATCAATCAGACGACTAACAACGAGGGGGGAAGCATAATAAAGGGTAGGGGTGTGTAAAAATTGAACCGATCAATAAATCGAACCGATAAAAATGTCATTGGTTTGTTATTATTGGGTTATTGGGTTAATGATTTGTTAATGATTTTATAAAAAAAAATTATTGGGTTATTGGTTCAGTTCGATTTTTTCTTATTAGTTATTGGGTAAACCGATAACCCAATAAGAATATATATGACTTATTATATACTTCTCTTTAATTTCTACCAATTAACAACCCTATTATTTCAATTATACAGATTCTTTATTTCTCCTAACAATATTTAGTTCAAACTTGAAGATTCTTGTAATTAATTAAAACACATTATGTAAGACTTTTGGTTGCGACTAAGATTTGGTTTTTTTTCATCTTACTACTATTTTTATTTTATGAGTATTTTCTTATCGGTTAAATTGAAAACCGAACCATTAAGGACTAAAAACCGATAAAAAATATCTTATTGGTTTGATTATTGGTTTAGCATATTTAAAAATTAAAAACCGATAAACCAAACCGATAATATATAAAATCGAACCGAACTGACCGATGCACACCCCTAATAAAGGGGAGCCAAGAATGAAAACTTAATAGGAAAGTAAAATACATCTAATTAATTCCTTTGATCATAGTTAAGGGTGTGCAAAATTGGTTCAACCGATAAATTAAATCGATAAAAATATTATTGGTTTATTGGTATCGAATTATTGGGTCAATGATTTTTTAACGATTTTGTAAAAAACATTTATTGAGCTATTGATTCGGTTTCTGATTTTAAGATTTTAGTTAATGGTTAAACCGACAACCCAATAAAATTAAATTAAAATTATATTTTTATTCGTAATTATATAATATTGACTTTAGATTTTAAATACATAGCTTATTGTCATTTGTATTTTGTAGTTGTTATCTTAGTTCTTATAATTTGTATAGACTTCATACGTGAAGTTAACATAGAACAAATGAAAATAAGAGAAAGTAAAAAAAATTAGGAAAGTATTTTTTTAGCCTAAACCGAAAATCAAATCAATAAAGACCAAAAGTCAATTAACCAAAAATCGATAATGAATATCTTTTTGGTTCGGTCATCGATTTAGCATGTTTACATATCAAAAATTGATAAATCAAATCGATGATATGCAAAACCGAACCAAATCGATAATATGCAAAATTGAACCGAATCGACTGAGGACCAACCCTGGTCATCGTAAAAAAGGGGAGATTATTAGTTTGTGAATATGTTTAATGCTGACATATGACCTAAGTATTTTTGCAAAAATTAAGAAAAAAGAAAACGCATCAAGCAGCTGAAAGGTATCCAAGGAGTTGATAGCAATCCAAGGATTGCAGATTGCAATGCCAAGATCAACATGGAATTTGAAATGATTGATACAGTCCTAGGTAAGGCAACTTAAATTACACAAAGTAAGGGAAATGTCACATAATATACAAACGGATATATTTAATATGGACCTATATACTCAATCAAGAAATCAATATAATTTTTTTAGACTGAATGAAATTTCCTTGGATTTTCCTAATAAAGTACTATCAATCAAATTAACATCTACCGAAGGCAGCTATAAAAGAGGAGCAAGAACAATTGAAGGAATTACGTAACGTCGCTTGAACAAGAATACAGTATGCACTTTTATCTTTTACAAAACATTGTATTCTCAGTGCTATAAAAGGCGAGACATTTTAGGTAATACCGGACGAGGCGTAAGCCTGAAATATGGATCGTAAGTCTCATGGATCTACGGGGTGTATAGTATATATGTATCTACACTTTTATAATTTTACTAGGTTAGAATACGTGTGTTGCGCGTGTATTTTTTTTTCAACTTAATGAGAAGTTTGACGCAAATTTATAAAATCACCTTTATTGAAAAATCAACCATCTAATAATTTGATCTTATTGGAGTTATTTAATTATATGGTATTATTGGCTTATTTCTTGTTTGATACCATCACACATTGTTATCAAATTGTGTGAGGCACTTCTAACCAATGAGGATATTTTATACCATTGAGCCAATTTGTTATGGTCATTTTACTTTGCGAACTGAGACTTGGTTGTGAAAAACTTGTAGTATATGAGTCTATGGATGTTGAAGAGATTATATATTGTTTTCATCATCAAGAATGATCAAAACATCAACTATTATATGAATGAATATCGAGAAGGAAGGAGACAATTTTTTCTTTGCAAGAGTTTACATTCTGATCGTGAATGACATAGATCTTTTACACCATAGTAGACTATAAAACATATAATCATCATAGTGAACTCGGTATACTAAACATGCAAAACACTATCAATTTGTTTGTCTTTTTTTTTTTTTTAGTTAATTTTAAAAAGAATGTCTCTTTTCTCTTTTGACAGTTTTTTAATTTGAACTTTTCACGTGACATGTTTAAACCACAAGATAAAAGTAGACTTTTATACATTCTTCATTTTATTTTAAACTCTCAAGGATTAAAAAACCTTCATTACTTTTGTAAACTCCATGCTAAGTTAAGTCATGGCATACAAATTAAAACAAAAGGAGTACATAGATTACTAAGAAAATAAAAAAAGATTTTCAATAATTTTGCAAGTGAATTTTAAAAATCACCATTAATATAGAAAAAAACTATAAGTAATTATTTTTCCTCAAAGTTGCTTTCTTTATTATATATATATTTTTTTAAAGAAATCACGACAACATGAAAATATGATAGCATAAAGTATATTACTATTAGATCAATGATAAAAACATGATTTATTGCAAAATACTTTAAAAAAAATAAAAAATAAAAATTAACATTAGGGACATACGTTTTTACGCCCCAAATTCTAGGGTTTTTGCCCAGGAGTTTTTTTGGTACCCCTCGCCTAGAACTCACCCTGAAACACCTTTTAAAACACCGGTATCCCCTATAGTTTACAATCATCAATAAATATTAATAAAGAAGAATGTAGAAGAGGTAATGTGACACCTCTTTATAGCTTTCATTCTCATTTTTTTCTCCTTTTTTGACTTTTTCTATCACTTCTTCAATTATTTTATTTTGTAAAATCATCTCCTTAATTCATAATTCTTCAATAAATAAATTCTACTCTTAATTAATGTTAATAATATTCATAACTCTCAAACCTTTCATATTCATAACTTTCAATTATTTAATATCCAAATTTGTAACACCTTAAAATCATAATAATAGAAATTTATTTTGAGGTATTTATTTTGGTTATGTCGTTCTTAAACGAGAGTAGATTCATTATTATTGAATTTGCATTGATGAATTTAGAGGGTAATGATGATGATGATGATGATGATGATGATGATGATGATGAGGAGGAGGAGGAGGAGGAGGAGGAGGCGGAGGAGGAGGAGGAGATAAGGTGATGTGACACCTCTCTATGATCAAGAAACCTATTTACTATTTCAATATTAAGAACAAGAATTGCAAGTAAAGAATAATAAGAACAACATAAAACAAGATAACAAGAGAACAATATAAGATAAGTTTTTTCTTTCTTTCAAGTGTACGTGTAAAACATCTTCCTCAAGACCTCTATTTATAGTATTACATGGAAGAACTTCAAGAGGTGTCATAAACATGATACTAATTCATGAGAAGGTAGGGAAGAATATGGGGTGTGCATGATCAATAAGGAGGTAGTAGAGGTATGGAAATTACTACACTTAAAAGAGGAGTAACACCTAGAAGTTATGGACATCCACAATAATCATCTTAATAATTATTTACATGAATCCTTTTTGAATGTCCACTGATATTACTAAGAAAAAAAATTTGTGGGAAAAAAAATTCTTGTGAAGAAAAATGAGTATACATACATTCTGATATGCATTGTTCGCTGCCTCGTTAAAAATCTTGTTAGAAAAATTAATTGGAGCAAAATTTATGCTAAGGAAAAAAGAGTGCAATGTATACTTTACCCCCCCCCCCCCCCCTCCAATGCAAACATCATTTCATTTCTCAAAGACGATGTATCTTAATTTTGAATACCAGCTTTTTAAATGTTAAGATTGGCAATGCTTTAGTGAGCAGATCCGCCAAATTATCGACCGAATGAATTTTTTGAACGCCGATTTTAATTTTCTTCTCAAGATCATGAGTGAAAAAGAATTTTGTGGAATTGTAGTTTGTTTTGTCTCCTTTAATGTAACTCTCCTTTAATTGAACTATACATGCAACATTGTCTTCATATAATGTTGTTGAAATATCCTTATTCAAAGAAAATTCACACATTTTCTGAATATATTGATTCATTGATCTCAATCAAATATATTTTCGACTTGCTTCATGAATGACAATAATTTTTGCATGATTTGAAGAAGTTGCAGCTAGTGTTTGCTTCATTGAATGTCATGATATAGTTGTGCCACCATATGAAAATAAATAGCTAGTCTGAGATCTAGCCTTATGTGGATCAAACAAGTATCCTCCATCTGTATAGCCAATCATTTCTGACTTGAATTCATTATAATAAATATCCCAAGTCAATGGCTCCCTGAAGATATCTGAATATATGCTTGACACCATTCTAATGTATTTTTGTTGGAAAAGAGTTGAATCTTGCCAATAAACTTACTGCAAATAAATATTTGATCGAATATTATTAGCAAAATGCATTAGTGATCTAATTGCACTAAGATATAGAGTTTCATTACCAAAAAACTCTTCATCATTTTCTTAAGATCGAAATAGATTTTGTTTATATCAAGCGACCTCACAATCACAGGGGTACTCAACGGATGTGATTTATCCATGTAAAATTACTTTAAAAAAAATTCAGTGTATGTTGAATAACAAACAAAAAATTTATTTGTCAAATGTTCAATCTGTAGGTCGAGACAAAATTGTCTTTCCTAGATCCTTCATTTCAAACACTCAACAACTTTCAAAAATCGTTTAGGAGTGACAATGATATTCAAGTTATCAACATATACAACTATTATACTAAATTCAGATTCAAACCTTCTTATAAAAGCACAAGGATAAATGGGGTCATTTTTGTACCATTTCTTTAACAAATATTCGCTAAGACGATTGCACCATACCCACCCTTATTGTTTTAATTCATATAAGGAACTCTGAAGCTTTATTGAATAAGTTTCTTGCGAACTTTATATGTTTCAACCCCTTGCTTCATAACTGTCGTCTTTTAGCTGATTGATGAGTGTCAAAGATAGACCTGTCACGCCACATAAAGAAAGCTATCAAGCATTAAATAAAGGGAGGGAAGCAGGGTTGTCGGAACACGTCCACTATTCTCTTTTCTGTCGAGGTTCCTTGCAGGGAGTCTACACTCTGAGATGTCATTAGAGAAAGCAGAAAAGACTTTGAATGCTTCTGAAATATTTATAAAAATATCATCATCCAGTGAGTCATACAAATAGGTCATGGCATTAGGTGCATATCAAGCTTTCATGAAATGCTAGATTTTTTATATATCTGATGGTAATTTCATCCATCACAAGAGAATATGTCTACATATAGTCAATGTCGGGTCTTTGCAAAAAAATTTGTGCCATAAATTGTGTTTCATATCTTACGATTTTCATCTTTTTTTAATTTTATTTTCGCACAAAAATTCATTTGCACCGCACTGGCTTGACACCTTCTAGTGTTCAGACTATTGGTCCGAAGACTTTACGTTTTTCAAGTGAAGTCAATTCTGCTTGAATTGCATCCTTTTATTTGATCAATTATTTCTCTATCTACATTCATTGATAGATTTTGATTTCAAATCCTTTTTTTATTGAATTATTTCAGTAGCAACATTGTAAGAAAAATATTTTTAAAAATAATATTATTTCTACACCACTTATTTCGTTGAGACATAATTTATTGAGACTTCTTCATTCTCATTATTTTCAAGTATTGGAACCCCTCAGTGATGTTATAATTTGTTAGGTCTCGAGGCTTTTTTTTAGCAATTGTCACCATATCATGATCATTCTTATCATTAATTTCTTTACATTTTTGAGAATTTTTATTCTTGAAATCAATTGATCTACCATGTTTCAAACGTGACCTAGACTCATTTGCATTAATCATTTGTTCTATAAGGACATCAAATCGAACTGAAATATTTGAAGCTGGAATATAAGACTTGGTAACCTTTGAAAGGTTAGTAAATGCATTTAACAGCTGATTTATGGCATTTTTGCAAATATCATACTTCACACCTCTTGCTCACATTGATTTGTTCGAGGATCTAAATAAGATGATAATACATTACAATATATCTCATATTTCGATTGCTTATGTTCTTCACCTAATGTTGAAACTGATTCATCAAAATGACAATCAGCAAATCTTATCGTAAATAAGTCTCATATCATAGGTTTCAAATATTTTATAATGGAAGAAGATTCATACTCAATATATATTCTTAATGTTTCTTGAGATTCCATGTTTGTGCATTGTGGCGGAGTAATTGAAACACATACCGCACATTTAAAATTTTCAAGAAGAATTTTTTTTTATTTTTGATCAAAAGCCAACTGTAATGGAGAGAATTCATGATACCTGATCGGCCTTATGCGTACAAATGCTAATGCATGTAAAATAACATGTCCCCATACGAAGACAGAAAGTTTTGTCCTCATTAACAATGATCTACCTATCAATTGAAAATGTTTGATCAATGATTTTGATAGACCATTTTGAACATAAACATGAGTAATCGAATGTTCAATTTTCATTTTAGTGGACATACAATAATTATTAAATGACTGAGATATAAAATTATCAGCATTATCAAAACGAATAGCCTTTATTGTATAATCTGAAAATTGTGCTCTTAACCTTATTATTTGAGTTAATAATTTTGCAAAGGTCATATTGTGAATTGATAATAAATACACATGTTGATGAATCTATTAAGATCATATAATATTTGAAAGGTTCACATTAAGGGTGAATTGGTCCACATATATCACCCTGCATACGTTCTAAAAATTCAGGGAATTCAATCCCAACCTTAGCTACTAATAGTTTAATAATCAACTTTCCTTGAGAACAAGCAGCACAAGTGAATTTCTTTGATTGAAGAATATTTTGATTCTTCAAAGTATGTCCATGTGAATTCTTAAAAATTTTGTGCATCATATTAAAATCTAGATGACTCAATCGATCATAGCAAAATATAAAATTATTAGAACCTTTAAACCTTTTCTTTGCTACGACATGTGATTCAACCATACAAATACTTATATGTACAATTCAAAATGAAGCGTGCATAATTTTTCATGCACAAACTTTTCTCCTGCCTTTATTGCAGTAATGTAAAGGTATTCAACCTTTTCTCCATTTGCAGTCTCATATGATAGCCATTTTGACAAATAACCTTTAAACTTAACAAGTTTCTTTGAGGCTTACTACAATATAGTGCATTATCAATATTTAATATTATTTTTTCAGGTAGCAATAAGATCGCTCTTTCAGAGCCTCAATTAATTTTGTACTATCGGATATTGTATTAAAATAGATCCTTCTCATAACCAACTTAAAGAAATATTTATTTTCTCTTAATATAGTGTGAGTTGTAACACCACCAAGGTCTCCATTACTTATCTTGAATCTAATTGAAGACTCAAATTTTTTTATTATATTCATAAAATAAAAATATAAGATAAGAAATATGAAATCTTACAATCTTACAATAAAATTTAAATACTTTTTTCATGAAAAATAAAAACTACACAATAAAAAAACTTGATAACTAAAAAAAATACATAAATAAAACAATATAATTGATTTTCTAAATAAATTGATAAAGATTCAGTTTTGATCTCCAAAAAAGTCTTCAACTTTCAAATGAATAATATCATCAAGGCCATCAAAATCATCATCTTTCAAAATCAAATTTTCCTCAACATTGTCATTATATTTTTGTGAAGGTTCTACCTCATCGTCATTTTGAAAGTTAAGTGTGATTCCATTCGGACATTAGAAGAGGTTCACCTTCATTTTTCTTTCATTTGAAAGAATCTTGATAAAGCCTTGCAAATTGCTTAGGTGCCCGACATTATCTCTTGAAGGATTGTTTTAAAGATCTATTTGGTTCTCCCTCTTTGGCTCACAACCATCTCGATGATTATGATATTGTCCCTTATCATTGTCGCATCCACGCATATTATTATGACCCGAATTTTAATGTCTTTCATGCTGGTCATGTGTTTGCACCCCTTTCGATAATGGAGCAACTCTAATAAAATGGGCTTCAGGATTTTTCATCAAAAGGACATATGTTTCTTAACCACCAAAAGTCATAAGATCAATTCAACTTCTAAAAGCTATTTTCATGATATTACTGCTACAATATCACATTTGAGGCATGAAAAGTAGTAAGTATTTTTTTCATCATGTCCTCATCATTTATAGTTTCTTCACATAATTTTAATTAAAAAATAATCCTGAATACAATAAAATTATATTCAACAATGATTTTAAAATCTTGAAACTGTAAGTGTATCCATTCATAAAAAGCTCTAGACAGTACCATAGCCTTTAGGTGGTCTTACCTTTTCTTCAAATCAGTGCACAATTCAAATGGATCTTTTGTTGTCAGGTATTCAATATTTTTTTTGGTAAGAAGGATGTGCATTAAAAAAGAAGGAGTGTTCATTACAAAGTAACATGCCTAGTCAGGCACGAAAATAAAAGAAGCTGGGGTTGAGTTTCCGTTACTAGGTACAAAGCGAAAGAAAGATTTTCCCTTCAAATCTTTCCAAAAAACTACTCCTACACTAACTGATGGAGTGGCATAGATATGAAGTCTTTCAAAAAAATTATGTTCCGCTCCTTGCTTTGCCAACAGATCCGTTACTCTATTCTGCTCTCGGTAAGTGTGGTAAACTGGAGGATTCCCTAGGCTCCTTAGTAAAGATCTGCATTAAAAAAAATAAGTGGATCATATAGCAGGTTACCCTTTTGCAGCATGTTTATAGTTTTCATGGAGTCTACACAAACTTCTAAAAGTCAAAGGTTCTGATGAAGGGCCAGCTTGAGGCCCTCTGCGAGAGCAATAATTTTCATGAGGTTGTTTGTGGCGTGGGTGAAGCTTTTACTAAACCCCACTACCCAATCTCCCCTATCATTCATGATGATTCCTCCAACTCTCCCCCCCTACCAGGGTTACCAAGGCATTAGCCATCAGTGTTGAGCTTAAAAGCATGGGGGTTAGGAGGAGTCCAATTCAGGCTAATGATGTTTTTACTGGGGGTCCATGGCTAATTCTCAGGTATTGGTATTTCACAATTTCAACATAAGGTATGCTGAAGCAAGGATGGGAAGAGGAGTTTTGGAATAGGTTGGCATTCCTATTTTTTTAAAGGTGCCAAAGGCAAAAGGGTAAAAGACTGGCCCAGTTAGTATTGGAGTCAAAACTCTCATTTTTCAAGCTTTTTCAGGTATAACCCCAATTAATAGTGTCAAACATATGAATTTGGAGGCTTTTGTTGCCCTTGTATCTTTGGATAAGGGTTTACCAGAAGGTTTTTACTTGGTTACACCCAAAGAAGATGTGGTGTTAATCCTCAAGCTGGTCAGTGCATAAGTGGCAAAAGATTAAAAGATTAAGGCCTCTTTTGGAAAGAGTGGCTCTATTCGGAAGACTATTATAATGCAATAGCCACATGAAGGTTTTTATCTTATTGGGAGAATTTAGGTGCCAGATCCAACTGAAGGATGTGTGAGATCTATAGGGGACCTTTTTAAAATTGAAGATGAAGTGGTAGGCAGTCTTGTAAGAGAAGGTGCCATCTCCAGTGAGTCTCCAGAGGAGAGCGTCCTTCTCCAGGTATTTGCTATGGAGAAACTCATTTTTCATATTGTGGATGATAATGGGAGAGATTTTAAAGGGTAAGGGGGTGAAATCCCAAGCCCCCTCTTTCCAGATGTCTTTGACCAGAATAAGAGTGGGGGATTTAGGTGAGGGACCTTCAATAATGGATAAAAGAGGTGGCATACCAGGAATCCATTGGTCCTCCCAGGTTCTGACCTTAGCACCATCCTTGATGGCCCAGAAAAGAGCAACCCTGCAGAGATTCCAGCAGTTAATAATATTATTCCAAGTCCTGGAACCTTTTCTATTAGACTAATCCCTAGTCCTATATTTAGTTAAAAGAATGTTGACCTATAAAAAAGTAGGGTTTGAGAGCAATCTCCAACCCAAGTTGCATAAGAGGACTTCGTTTTTAATTCCAGCCCTTTGCATGCCAAGTCCACCATGCTTCTTAGGAAGGGTAATAGTGTCCCAACCTAGGAGATGCATTTTCTTCTTGGCATCAGTAGTGCCCTATATAAAGTTCCTTTGGATTCTATCAATCAGCTTGAGAATGCTGCTAGGGAGGTGAATATACTGCATGACATGGTTGGGGATGGAAGCTAGCGCAGATTTGGCCAGAGTGACCCTACCAGTCAAGTTGAGGAATTTAGTTTTCCACCTAAATAGCTTACTAGAGAGATTGTCAATGATAAATTGAAAGTCCTCCTTTTTAGGTTTATTGTGAAAAATGGAGAATTCTATGTACTTACCAAACTGGTTAGAGGGGTGCATACCAAGGATGGAACTGAGGTTATCCTGTACTTCTTTCCTGCAGTTTGCAGAGAAGATTATTTTGGATTTCTCAAAGTTGATTCTCTGTCCAGAGTGTAAGCTAAAGAGTTGAAGGGTACTGTTGATGGTGTTACAGGTTTTGGGGTCTGCTCTGGCAAAAAGAGTGAGGTCATCAACAAAGAAAAGATGGGAAATAGAAGGAACTCTGTTAGAGATTAAAATAGAGGTCCAAAGTAGGATGTCTACTTCATAGTTGATTCTCCTAGTCAGGAGCTCCATGCATAAGACGAAGAGGTAGGGTGACATGGGGTCACCCTGCCTAATACTTTTGGAGGGGTAAAAAGGGTTAGTCTTTCCTCCATTGACCAGGATGGAGATTGAAGAAGTGGAGATGCAGGAGAGAATGAGTTGGATGAGCCTTTGGGGGAAATTGAAGAAGGAAAGAGCCTGTCTAATAAAAGACCATTCATTCAATCCTTCATCTAGATGATAACGAAGGAAAATCATAGTCTAGACCTTATCCTAGCCCGACGCTGCATTATCCGTAGTAATAGTAGCACTAAGATCCTTAGCAGCTACGTGAATTTCAACATCGAGAACTCATGACATGTATTTTTTTTGGAGATATCAAGTGTCACAAACTCAAGCTTTGATAAATTCGACATGATGAAAACTATCATAAAAATAATGAATTTAAACAAAAATATAATAACATGATCTCAAAATAGTAGAATCTTTTTTTCTTTCACAGATTTAACAGTTTTTTTTTTTTTTTTTGAAATAGTGCATTACTATTTATTTTCTTACAAAAACAGAGGCTTTTAAAAATACACCATGAAATAGTAACTTTATAAATCTATATATAAATATAAAGGAAGCTAATAGGTAAGGTGATGTGACACCTCTCAATGGCCTTCATTCCCATTTTTTTTTCTTCATTTTTTGATATTTTTCTCTCAAAAACTTATGCTGAAAATTAAAATTGAACCTAAATACACTCTAAAAAAACTGAAAGCTCTTGAGTCTTTTCATATACAGGACATTTTAAAATAATTAAAGCCTATAGAATTACGTGAGTTACATAGATTCATCCAATCTGAAAGGACATATAACTGGTAATTTATTGTTATCATTGTTGGCATGGTATATAAAACATCATTTTAAGATTTATATATTAAGGAAGCAAAAGGTTAACATCATTTCAAGTCTCTTTTCCACCCCCTTTCTTTATAATAATGTCTACAATATATGTTTTCTTTCACTATAAATTTATCAAAATGTTTTAAGACTGATTGCAAAATACATATGGAGTAAAAAGGTGCAATAATAAAGGTTATGAGTCGAAGCTTTAGGAGATTGAAAGAGATTGTCTCAACTCTCAGTGTCTAAGTAGGCTTTTAATTAATTAGTTCCTCTGATTAGTTGTTTATTTTTATTCTGTTCTTGAGGGAATTAGACATACAATATTTTGTTTTATATAGATGGTCGGATGAGCTTTTCATTGTGTCGTACTGCACTAATTATTGTAGCAAAACGTAAGTCAAAAGGTCTAAAATTTTATACTATTGCTAATATAAATTAATCTCTCCTTTCATCTTTTTTTTTAGATGTACTATGAAAGCTCCTGTAATTGTAGTTCTGAACATTACTTTTAGTGGGTGTGTAAAGTAATTGTCATTTGTATTTACTGTTATGTATTTGTTTGTCATTGTACAGTTATCCCCATAGTTTAAAGTTAGATTACAAAAAATATTTTTAAGGAATTAGATTACCTCTAATTCCTATTAAATAATTCAGGGTGAAGGTGAGATTGACGAGGATGTCAAGCATCATATTGGGGCAGGGTGGTTGAAATAGAGTCTTGCTTCGGGAGTTTTGTGTGATAAAAAGGTGTCCCAAAACTTAAATAAGTTTTACAGAGTGGCAGTCCGACTGGCTATGTTGTATGGAGAGAAGTGTTGGTCAGTTAAGAAATTTCACGTCCAAAAGTTAAAGGTGGCGGAGATGAGGAGGTTGCGGTGGATGTGTGGTCAGACTAGGAAGGATAGGGTGAGGAATGAGATTATTCGAGAAAAGGTGGGAGTGGCTTCGGTGGAGGACAAGATGCGAGAAGTGAGGTTACGTTGGTTCGGGCACGCGATGAGGAGAGGTGTTGATGTGCCAGTGCGGAGGTGTGAGACACTGGCTATGGATGATTTTAGGCGGGGGAGAGGTAGGCCGAAGAAATATTGAAGGGAGGTGATTAGACATGATATGGAGCAGTTACAGCTTACGGAGGACATGACCCTTGATAGGAAGGGGTGGAGGATGCGGATTAGGGTAGAGGGATAGGGGGTGGGAGGGTACCGGGTGTTCTGTATGTATGTCTGAAGTTTCTTGGTAGTAGGTGTTGAGTGTTGTCTATGGTTTCAGATGTATAGTTTTAGTATTATCTTGTGGTTAGCGTTGTTAGTATATTTCGCATACTGTACAAGTTTATATTGCATTTATGTATTGTGTTTGTTATATCGTTATTGATTCTAAGTCGGGGGTTTATCCGAAACAGCCTCTCTACTTCACCTGAGGTAGTGGTATGGACTGCGTACACTCTACCCTCCCCAGACCCCACTAGGTGGGAATACACTGGGTATGTTGTTGTTGTATTTATAATTTATTTTTTCTAATTAATGATAACCTTTTCTCTTCTTGAATCATACATGTTTTGATCATTCATATTAATTTTAACAAATAATTTTAAAAGAGGACATATTAGAGTTGTAGTGTTAGTGATGATGAAGAGTTTTGCAATGCCTTTAGGGCTTTTCCATTATCTTTCATTATTATATTAGTTAAACAACTTAAATGTAGAATCAAGTTCATGGAATCTTGAATTAGTTGAGAAGATCATTCACAAAGTTTTCATTTTTTGGCTTGAAGAAAAATTGATCAACTGGCGTTTATGCTTAATTATTTTTCATCTTACATCCTAGAAAATAGAAAAGTTAATAGTTAGATGAAGAATATCGATTATTAAACTCTATCGGAGACAATATGAACAACATTTAAAACAAAAATGGATTACCATAGTCGAGCATAGAAAAAATGAGGTGCATGTTACTTTAATTTACATGAGCTTTTTCCTAATTTTTTTTATTTTTTATCTTATTTTTTTATTGTTGTAATAATAAATGACTCTATAATTAATACTCCACGTATTAATGAAATAATTTTATTATTCCAACCACTCAGATTTCTTATTTATGGAGAAAAAAGAATTGAAAAAATCTTTTGACTTTAATAAAAATAACTACTCATAACTTACACCTCTTCAATTTATACTCTTAATAATATTCATAACACTTATTTTTAATCTTCATAACCTTTCAAAATTTAATTTGTATGTTTATGAAAACCTTAAGAAATTCCTCTACTTTTCCTATATAAATTCGTGTTTTGTTTCATGATAATTTTCATTCAAGGTTATTTTTTCTCTTCTTCATTATCATACCATGCATAAGGGTGAAGAAGAATATGAAAAAAATGTTAATCATCACATCATATGATTGCTTTCACATGCAGAACCATGGTTGGCAAAGTCGTATAAAAAACATTTATAAATAAAAATATCTCTTTTAATTTTCTAAATTATACTCCTCTCGTTTTAATTTATATAATATTTTTTTATAGAGTTAATTTATTTGGCTATTTAAAAAACTGAATTGCATTAGATGAACTAAAGATCAACCAAATCAAAGTGTTAAAATACCAATCAAGTTAAGAGTTCTTAAGTGATAATAATATTCTTTTAATTTCTTTATTTTAATTTTGATCACTTAAAAGTTATAAATTCTAATTTTAAGTATTTCATATTGAAAAAATTCATTTAAGTTTTTTTAGAGTAACTAACAATATCGCATAAGTATATTCTTAATTTTTTCTTGTGGGAATGAAGAAGAAAAATGAATGAGATAAAATAGTTGAGAAAATTGAGAAGTCAATAAAGTTATGGTAGTTATAGAGACAAAATAATGCAATCCTATTATCATCTTCGAGAAAAATGTAATAGCGTCACCAACGGCAAAAAAGTATTCCTTAAAATTTTCATCCTGATGCTTAGCCCCTTTTTTTACAAAAATATATAAATATTATTCATAAATAGTAATTTTAATTTTTTCTACTTTATGAATAAATTGATATAAGTTTCTCTTACTCGAAATGAGATTTATTTAATCATAATATTCTTTGTGGCTAGAATTAATTAAGTTTAAAAATATTATTTGCAGAGACTTATGATTATTTGTTCTTATTACGAAGTCTTTCTGTTATTATAAAATTTTCTCTTTGATTGATTTTTATATATTTTGAGACTTGTCGTAATTAAGTATGTGACTTTTTAAAAGTTAAATTACATGCGCGGTTGAATAAAAATTTATAGTGTGTGAATTCTTATGATATATCTACATAATCTAAGAAAATAAATTTAAAGCATTAAATTTAATTTCATTTCATTTAATTTTTCTTTTAAAAAATAAATTTTAAAACACATTCTTTATACTTGAATATGAAAATTTTTACATATTTAATAAAAGATTTCATTACCGCTCGAGCGGCCCATTTCACTTGTACAACATGAAAGTATGGAAT